>NW_015505556.1:1484433-1520009 GCF_001515645.1 Sinocyclocheilus grahami
ATATATATATATATATATACTGTATATATATACTGTATATATATATATATATATAGTTAACTGATATTAATATAAAAATATAAATATTAGATGAAAAACTAAAAAAAAAAAAAGATAAAAATGAGAAATGTTGCCTTAACTAACTGAAAAAAATTGAAGGTGAAGTAGTAAAACTGAAATAAAAAATAATTCTAAATATTAAAACAAATAATGTGCATTACAAATCACTAAAACTTGAAAATTTAAAGGAAGTTTGCATTTAAAAATAAAAGCTAATTCAAATTAGTAATAAACACTATTAATTATAGCATGTAAATACTACTGAAATAACCCTGAATACGATTTAAAGGGATAGTTCACACAAAAATCATTTACTCACCCTCACTGAATGATCTGCTGTCTTTGACGTCACAGAATAGTTGCTAGTTTGCGATTAAGTGTGTTCACGTGGCGCCAATGTCATTTTCTTGTGGCTGTAGAATTATTAGGTCACATGACATTTACGACTCAGATGATTGGCTCAAAAAGATCAGTCTAGAACTGAGTGCTCACCAACAAAAATGTTCAGCATGTTCTTGGCACTTCCATGCTGAAATGAGCGGAAATGTTAACGGATCGCCAATGGACCAACAAGAACCACAAATAGCAAACATTTTATTGGCCTAGATCAGTTGTCTAAAATTATGCTTTAGAGTTCAAATACCATTTTTGTCTGGAAGAATTCATTCAAGCATTAAAAAAGAGCTTCACGTCAAAACCTTCAAAGTGCATGACCCCATAGTCGTGATTTTACTTATTTTTAAGCAAATCTGATGGATAAGCGAATATTATTTTCTGTGGTAACACATTACAACACAAAAACTACCGTTATATCTTGTATTGAGGCCAGAACATTCCTGTCTATAAGACAAAACGACACTCTCCAAAATGCATTCCACAATCAATGAGACTGTGAATGTGAGAAACATATTTGAATTTTTTGTTGGCTTCACAACAGGTCAATGCGTCTTTTTAAGTGTGATGACTTTTCATCCTGGGCTTCTTTCTTTGTTGGGACTTTTCATCCTGCTGAGAAAAAGAGAAGAATATGGAGGAAATATGACTGACCCTTTTTCCTTTTTTTTTCCCTCTGTCAAGGGAAACGTTTCTCCAGGAAACTAAACTCGAAAGGCGATGTGACATCACTTCTATGATACCATATTCTTGCTTCCCATCCAAGTGACCTTTCCTAAAAAACATTTAAATGAAATCCAGAGGCTGGGAATGCTAGAAGCCGAGGGATGTGAATAGACCATCACAGGACGCAGAATTCCCTTTGATATGTGCTGCCGATGGCGTTTAGCTTCAATTTTTCCCTCCTGCTCTTTCATGTGGTCTCATTGACGGTTTATCATCTTTGTGGACTATGTGAGATAAATTGTGCCTCCTTTAAAACAGCACAAGAATAGAATAAGCGTTCCTTAGACGTATTGTAACATTTAGACCTTTTATCAGGGGCTCTTAATGTGAGTGCTGCAGTTTCACAGTATTTATGCCAAAAAGCATTTGCTAAGACAAGCATCACTATTCCTAGTGCTCACATTAGAAGGCAAGATAATTTTTTTTTCATTTTGTTGAACTTTAAGAGTTAAAGATTTTTATGGGGATTTTGGATATCTCTTTTTTTTATCACTCTATATATCAGAAAATACTGTCGACAGACAGAAAACAAACATTTTTACCATGTTTATAGAAGTAAAATGTTACATCTATACCATAGGAATTATATATTTAAAAAAACTCAGTAAAAACCTACAGAATATAGGTTTCTAATAATTTTAGACTGAAACCACTGTAGATAGGAAAAAAAAACTGTTAAGTTTGGTGTATGTAAGTACTGCTGAAGCGAAAAGGTCTGATTTGTAATTGACACAAGTAAATAACATACATACACAAGTAAATAACATACATACACAAGTAAATAAAGTCCAATAAAATAAACACTTAAATTTTGGATGTTTTCTTTCCACTAGCCTAAAAGAAGTCAATTTACGTGAAATAAAAATAAAAAAAATAACCCAAAACTTTAAAACTGATGCATGAAAAAATAATGGGCCCTATCATCCACACAAGTGTTTTTTTTTTGCTAGTTTCAGCCCAACGCAGATATCATTTTCATGCATTTGTGCTCATTTGTGCACCCATGGGCGTGCTGGCCTGAAAACGAGGTATGTTCAGGCGCATTTCTGGTGCGTTGCTATTTTGAGGCATGTGAAATAGACTGCGCCATTGACCAACTATGTCAATGCAGTATGTTTTTGTTATTTAAGGAGCGCGTTAGTAATATGCGCCTATAGGCGGGTTCACAACATGCGTACACTCTGCTTATTACACACACAGGAACCCGCAGCAGCACGCAAACATGCCAAATATTAAAAATTAAAAGATTACAATGTAAAAGATTATTATTGTGTAGGCTACATAAATATAAAAATGCCTACATGTCATGATGGATAGTCACTGCATGTATCAGAATTAGGCTACCTATTTGCTCGCGCACGAGCAGATCCATTTCCTCTCTAGAGACGCGTTGTGTCTTTGCACTTGCAAATTCCGCCGTGTAAATAGCAAATCCGCCATGGCGCGAGCGCAACTGGATCTTGAAGGGAATGGGAGATGAGACTCTGATTGGTTTATTACACATTATGCCCAAAACACACCCATTACTCATTAAGAGAATAGGGACAACTCTTTTAGACCATGCGCGGGGCGCGCCGAATGGTTTTTCCCGTCGTTAAACTAGCAAAAGTGGATTCGGACATGCCCTAAGTGCACCTGCGCCTTGCGCTTTAGACCATGTGCTTAGATCGTTAAAATAGGGCCCAATAGTTTTGCATATAAGCATGTAACAGTCTACAAATGTTAAAGTATTTACCATTACTTTAATCCATTTACTGCCAACTGAATTAAATTGAAAAGCTGTTTGGGTTTATTTCAGGGCGGTGGACCTGCTTTAATATTGACACCAGACATGCAAAAATCATCAAGGGTTCGAAGGAGGCTCAGTTTGGATATACGGTTCAACAACACGAGGCAGACGGGCAGAAATGGTAAGACTGCATCTTCAGAAACTGATCTGTAAAGATCATCAAAACTAGCTCTGTATGAAAACCTGATGGCAACCTTGATTTTATATTCCCAGTTTGAGTTTCATAGGCCTGAGAAAACATTCCCAAATGAACATTTTACAGCTCTGGTGTTGCTCTTTCATACCTCATGAGATGGAGTTTGCAGCCATGCTTCTCTGAAGAATCAACATCGTCACAGATGTTTCTTCTAAAATGTGTGAAGAATGAAAAAAAAGACACAAATGAGTCATTCGTTGTCACACAGTATGAGTACAGAACTATAAATCGAATGTAGAGCAGCTCAGACCATTTGATGAGAAATGTTTGAGTTCATATTGAGATCTCTGACTTTCATATCTTGGCACATCTAAGCACAGTTTGACTTTTTCCTTAAGGAGAAACTTCTTGATTTGCTCTCTCTCATGGCTGCCTAGAAGAAACAATCAAGACATTATAGAGAAAGGCAGAAGTTCAGCAATAATTCTCTCCTTGCATAGTTTCATCCATCATTTTTTTCAGATGAAATACTGTTGTGAAATGCGATCGTGCTCATGGTTCTGCTGTCTGCTGGCAAACACACAGTCTCAGAATCGACCTTGAAACTCTCCCAGAAGGAAGACGAATCGCTCTCACCGAAGTAAATCAAGCTGGTTCTCCCGACGCAACGTACTTCAGTTGCATCTGCGCAAATTCATGGGAAATTAAATAAGCAATAAGCAAAACCACTCACAACCAATAACAAATGTTCATAGTAGCAAGTGAGTCATAACTGTGGACATTTAGTCGTACAATTTCAGGGTTATGGATTATAATTCATAGAAATTCAATGCGTTAGTGGTGGTGCTGCTCATCCTATAGCTCTATTTTTGCAAACAAAGTGAGGTTAGTCAATAACAAACCCTATTTTCCAACATTAAAAATATGATTCGCTGCAAAAAAAGGAAACCAGTAGGAAACACTGTTAATATTGACTTTTTTTCAGTCTATATGTCAATAGAATTTCTTAATAATTTTTCATTTAAAATGTTTATTCTACACCACAAAAGTGTGTAATTTAAAATTGTATTGCACTAATTCTCCAGTATTTCCAACCCTTTTATTATTGGTCAGGCAAACAGACAAGTCCCGCCCCAAAATCACATGATTGGTTGACTACGAAGTTGACGGATCAATGTTTTGAAAGAAATGCAATGTTTCAGTTTTTCACTCTTTATGAAGCCTGACTGAGTATGTGACTATGAAAAATTGCATATACTAATATGCATAAAATGACATCAGATTTAGACCACAATGTTAAACATACATTTTAGGACCAGGTGCATGTATAATTGCTGCTATGCAGAATGTGATGTCATAAGCAAGTAATGGCATTACTGTAACCCAGCCAGTCTTTACCGGAACGTATGTTAAAGCTAATCAATTAGTCCTAAATATTACATGCTCACAGTTTACAACCTTTAAAACACAGGGTATTGTTTTTGACACATAAAAGCCCAGGTACACAAAAGAATACACATCGTTAACCAATCTCCCATGGCACCAAAACCACCGAATCCAGACGTCAGCTTCCTGTTGTTTAATCCTGAGGTTTGTCATCACTGATGGAGAACTCGTGGTCCCCCAGCATTGAGAAACCTGGGGGCCTTTGATGTGCACAGGTAAATAAGTGGAAAGTATTTGCACTTGTCTCGACCCGTCTGCGAGCGCGAGCTCTGGAAAGTATGTGTTTTGTGGCTTGTAATTCCCAAACCCCCTCCTGTGCATCCCATCGTAAGACAAACAGTGTGGCGCGCGCTTCCCTCTGGAATGCGATTTACTGCGCAGAGCCGAGAGGAATGCTGTTTTTCCATTTCTGTAGAATGTCACTTAAAAAATTAAAGGACACTTTTGCTTAAAATATTTGAGCTCTTAAAAACACATGCATCTAAAATGATTATGTTAAGTTTTGCACACTATTCAAAAAATGACCCCCTGTTGTTTTAGTCAAGGCCTAGTTTACATGCAAGAGTGACTGGATGTTTTGTTAAATTCCACCAAATAAAAAGTGCCTCTTTTACATATATAGTATCACCCAAAAATGAACATTTGCTGAAAATGTACTCACCCTCAGTTCAGCCAAGATGTAGATGAGTTTGTTTTTTCATTACATCACTTGCTCACCAATGGAAGTGAATGGGTGCCGTCAGAATGAGAGTCCAAACAGCTGATAAAAACATCGCAATAATCCACAAGTAATCCACACCAATCCAGTCCATCAGTGAACATCTGGAGAAGCCAAAAGCTGTGTGTTTGTAACAAACAAAAAAATGGGGTCAGAGAAATAAACTTGAATTAAGTTTATTTTTCTGACCCCATTGGCAGAGTCACCTGTTTCATATAAAAATACATCACATTACGGTCATAAAATGGGTTGACATTAATGGTAAACACTAAAAAGTACTAGTTGCTGATTCTGTTTCAGTGATGCATTTCCTCAGCATAACTCATGAGCTTAAATGAAGAATTTATAGTATACTTTAGGGATATTGGTATCCACATGTCAACATGTTCCGATATGCACGATTAAGAACAACATCAGTCTATATTTCAGCTGGGTTTCTAGCTAATGTCATCAGCAGATGCTTTTATCAAAAGTGACACACAGAAGTACATTATTTCAGCTCCTGAAAGAACGCGAGGTGGCTTTGCACCCAATTCCGATTAGTTTTTCAAATCTAATATTTAGGGCTGACCGTCTGCACCGTCACTGTGCAAGTGCTGAAATCGGATCCGTTTGTTCAGACAGCGAAGTCAATATCCAGGATATTACAACTAATACTAATCTGATTGTACCGTTTAGACTGAAATGCATTTCTAAAATTCCAATTTTAATCAGATTTCAGACCACATACAAATACGGTTTGGATTGGGTTTGTAGGAACTATGGATTTCGCACAGTTTTTGCGGTTCAGACAACAAAGAACTAAACGGATTAGAGTCGGACACGGGAAAATTCTCTTAAAATGAATTGAACGTGCTGTTAGCCTTCATTTGCATATACTGTCTGCATTGTTTTAGCACACAAAATTGCAAAACACAGCCAAATGCAAAAGCTGGCTGTTCTAACAGAAAAAAATATATAAACTACTCATTTAAACAACAAAAAAAAACTTTCTGATTCCCAGTAAATGCAATGTAATTTGCTTTGGATAAAATGCATGCATCTAAATGCAAACAGTGCAAACTTTTAATGCACTGAACAAGGTGCGTACTATAATGAGCCTCATTTGCATTGCAAGTTCATTTGTTTGTGCTAGAAAAAAAGAGAATGAGAAAAAAAAGAGAATGTTTAAGTGCATTATGCTTTAAGTGCATATGCTGCAATGTACAGTAGATACCAGTGTAGCATACCTGGAAAAGTTGAACTAGAAGTGATTACAGAAATACTGTCTTCAAAACTGGTGCAACTGTTTAGTGAGTTTATCAGTCAACTCATGATTGTGTTTGAACCTATGGCTTTCAGTAATCAGTCCTAATGTTTACTCATACCATTGAAGTGAATGTTCAATTTATCAGTATATATTGTAAAAAAAATATTTGAAAAAGGATTGTTGTATCTGACTATATTAGTCTATATAGAGTGATAGTCAATGTAAAAAGGAGCAGCAGATGAACACAAAATTCAATGCTTTGAAAGTTAAGAATACAAGCCTTTGTTTCTCCACCATTTTGCAATCATATAGTTTGCTGCTAACCCAAAATATCATTATAGGATCAAATGTACTCTTTCATTGCAGTGTGGAAAACCCAACCTAATAAAATACATATGACTGGATGGATTCACAGAGCAATTAGTGTGCTAGCTTCTATTACAATGTAAATGGAAGGCAGCATACAGGTTTCGATCGACATGAAAATTAGTAAACAAATTCTAAACTATTCATTTAGGAGTATGCTGGGATACTTTAGGCTGTTTAGGACTGTTCAAATGGTCTGTCATCCTTTAAGATGTTGAGCTCTGAAAGCCCTGGCATGTTGTATTAGCATTGGGTGGCTTGGAAAAAACAACTGGGTTTAACTTGACGTTCCTCAAATAACTTTGCCTCAGGATAGACTAAACCTTCACTACAGGTGCCAAAGTGTAATGGTACATTTCAATAATAACTGACGTTCAGAAAGTGGTGCATTGTGGGAACTAAGAGTGCTGCACATCCCAAAATCAAATGCAATCCATCATGTGACTTAAAGCAAAAACAAATCCTACTATGGTATGCTAAAAAAAAGGGGGTAATTTTCACTCAGAATTTGCTAGTAACTTTCACAAACAATTACAAAGAAATGGCAAGAAACATACTAAATTAATTTTTAATGGTGAAATTTTAAAGTTTAGAAAAACTGAAATAGTATTTTCTTGTAAAACGTACTCCAATAATCTGTTTTATTTTGAAAACTCATCTTTACAGTGTACTTTACATTGTACTGAAAAATTGCCATATTAATTAATTTACCAAGGGATACAGCAAATTAATTAGCCTGCTTAAACGACTAGTTTTAACCAGCACAAGATGGTTTGCTGGACTTAGTAGAGTTAGTTGGTTTCTCAGCCTGCTGGTTTTCAGCTGGTTTAGTGTCCAAAACTTATCTAAAATGTGACCCTGGACTGCAAAACCAGTCTTAAGTGTCAATTTTTCAAAAAAAACATTAAAATAAGCTTTCCATGGATGTATTATTTGTTAGGATAGGACAATATTTGGCCGAGATACAACTATTTGAAAATCTGGAATTTAAAGGGGGGCAAAAAAAATCTAAATATTGAGAAAATCGCCTTTAGAGTAGTCCAAATGAAGTTCTTAGCAATGCATATTACTAATCAAAAATTAAGTTTTGATATATTTACAGTAGGAGATTTATTAAATATCTTCATGGAACATGATCTTTACTTAATATCCTAATGATTTTTTGCATTTAAAAAAATCTATAATTTTGACCCATACAATGTATTTTTGGCTATTGCTACCCCAGCGACTTACCCCAGCGACTTAACACTGCTTTTGTGCTCCAGTGTCACAAATCATCAAACTAGAGCATATTGACTAGCTGAAACCACTCTGGTGGTGAATTAAAACCAGCAAACCACCTTAGACTGATTTATGCTGTTTTATGAACAATATGACAAGTTTGCAAATTGACTGACGGTAACGTTTCTGTCATACAAAACACATGCTTGCAAATAAAACCATCAAACTAGACCTACTGATTAATGAAAAACACACTGCTGGCCAGATAAAACCAACAAACCACCTTTACACCAGAATAAGGTAGTTTGCTGGTTTTTTGCTAATAGGTTTAGTTGTTTTTAAGCTCGCTTAGCTGGTTTAAGTGCCCAAAACCTCTATAAAACCATCAAACTAGACCATCCTGACTAGTGAAAACCACCCTGGTGTCCAGCTAAAACCACCAAACCACTTTAGACTGGTTTATGCTGGGGGGTTTTTCGTACTGACAATATGACAAGAGCACTAAATGTTTCTGATTCAAGATTGTAGGTAAAACTATTAATCTACACCATCCTGACTACTGAAAACCACTTTGTTGACCAGTTAAGACCAACAAACCACCTCAAACTAGTTTATGCTGTTTTTTTCCCCATATTGACAATATGACAGGAGCACAAATTGACATTTCTGTGATTCAAAAAACACACACGGCTGTAGGTCGCAGTGGCCGTGGAGGAATGTAAACATTGCCATGGATGGATTTCACAGGCCAAACTCTGGGATGTGGTTTGTTGTCGCAGTTCTAAACGTCTTGATCTCAATGCGAACAGCATTACCGAGTTTGCTGTTGGTTTCTGGTATTGGCTCCGTCTCAGAGATACCTCAGAAGCTGGAAAAATCTGCTTAGCAGTTCGCTGCTGCTGGGCTCGTGTGGCGTTGACTCCTATCAGGGAGTGAATGACTTCGACTGGAGCTCTGGAACGCAGCTGGAATGTTGAACTTGTGATCCCGTTTGTGTTTCTCATAAAATGGCTGTTTGGAGTCAGCTGCTACTGTTCACCAATTTATTCCCAATGTTTTTCTTAAATAAAAAACTACAATTAAAGCTGTAATAGTGCATTAGAAAAACCAAATATACCAAACTAGATTTTAATAAAGCATGATGCATAATTGAAGATTACATCAAACAATTAACCCTGATCAAATAATGCATGTTGTATAAGTATTTGAGGATGAATATTCTTGTATTTCAGGCTCCTGGTTGGAGCTCCCTTTGAGAGCAGCGGTGAACACCAGACAGGTGATGTCTACAGATGTCCACTAGACGGCAAACCCGCCACAAACTGCACGCGACTGCATTTAGGTATCATATCACCCGTCTGACACCTCAATATTAACTCTTTCCTTGCCAGCATTAAAAAGAAAATGTTGGCAGCCACTGCCAGCATTTTTAATCATCTTCACAAAAATTGCATGGCCCCCAAAATATTTTTTTTGAAGTTCTTAGCAATGCATATTACTAATCAAAAATTAAGTTTTGATATATTTACAGTAGGAGATTTATTAAATATCTTCATGGAACATGATCTTTACTTAATATCCTAATGATTTTTTGCATTTAAAAAAATCTATAATTTTGACCCATACAATGTATTTTTGGCTATTGCTACCCCAGCGACTTACCCCAGCGACTTAACACTGCTTTTGTGCTCCAGTGTCACAAATCATCAAACTAGAGCATATTGACTAGCTGAAACCACTCTGGTGGTGAATTAAAACCAGCAAACCACCTTAGACTGATTTATGCTGTTTTATGAACAATATGACAAGTTTGCAAATTGACTGACGGTAACGTTTCTGTCATACAAAACACATGCTTGCAAATAAAACCATCAAACTAGACCTACTGATTAATGAAAAACACACTGCTGGCCAGATAAAACCAACAAACCACCTTTACACCAGAATAAGGTAGTTTGCTGGCTTTTTGCTGATAGGTTTAGTTGTTTTTAAGCTCGCTTAGCTGGTTTAAGTGCCCAAAACCTCTATAAAACCATCAAACTAGACCATCCTGACTAGTGAAAACCACCCTGGTGTCCAGCTAAAACCACCAAACCACTTTAGACTGGTTTATGCTGGGGGTTTTTTGTACTGACAATATGACAAGAGCACTAAATGTTTCTGATTCAAGATTGTAGGTAAAACTATTAATCTACACCATCCTGACTACTGAAAACCACTTTGTTGACCAGTTAAGACCAACAAACCACCTCAAACTAGTTTATGCTGTTTTTTTCCCCATATTGACAATATGACAGGAGCACAAATTGACATTTCTGTGATTCAAAAAACACACACGGCTGTAGGTCGCAGTGGCCGTGGAGGAATGTAAACATTGCCATGGATGGATTTCACAGGCCAAACTCTGGGATGTGGTTTGTTGTCGCAGTTCTAAACGTCTTGATCTCAATGCGAACAGCATTACCGAGTTTGCTGTTGGTTTCTGGTATTGGCTCCGTCTCAGAGATACCTCAGAAGCTGGAAAAATCTGCTTAGCAGTTCGCTGCTGCTGGGCTCGTGTGGCGTTGACTCCTATCAGGGAGTGAATGACTTCGACTGGAGCTCTGGAACGCAGCTGGAATGTTGAACTTGTGATCCCGTTTGTGTTTCTCATAAAATGGCTGTTTGGAGTCAGCTGCTACTGTTCACCAATTTATTCCCAATGTTTTTCTTAAATAAAAAAACAACAATTAAAGCTGTAATAGTGCATTAGAAAAACCAAATATACCAAACTAGATTTTAATAAAGCATGATGCATAATTGAAGATTACATCAAACAATTAACCCTGATCAAATAATGCATGTTGTATAAGTATTTGAGGATGAATATTCTTGTATTTCAGGCTCCTGGTTGGAGCTCCCTTTGAGAGCAGCGGTGAACACCAGACAGGTGATGTCTACAGATGTCCACTAGACGGCAAACCCGCCACAAACTGCACGCGACTGCATTTAGGTATCATATCACCCGTCTGACACCTCAATATTAACTCTTTCCTTGCCAGCATTAAAAAGAAAATGTTGGCAGCCACTGCCAGCATTTTTAATCATCTTCACAAAAATTGCATGGCCCCCAAAATATTTTTTATGCAACATGCAATACTATATGTCAAAAGAAAGAACAGAGCCTCTGCTTTCAAACTATTTTATTCTAGCTTCATGCGTTCTTTTTTTATAAATACCCTAACCCTAACCCTAAGTTTCATTAAAAAAGCAAACATTTCGAACAAAAAGCTACGAAAATCACGTTTCGTCAAAGAGTACATCTGGATCTGATTCAGAACGATGATCAATATGCAACATGCAATACTATATGTCAAAAGAAAGAACAGAGCCTCTGCTTTCAAACTATTTTATTCTAGCTTCATGCGTTCTTTTTTTATAAATACCCTAACCCTAAGTTTCATTAAAAAAGCAAACATTTCGAACAAAAAGCTACGAAAATCACGTTTCGTCAAAGAGTACATCTGGATCTGATTCAGAACGATGATCAAAAAACAGATGGAGTAGATAATTTCCATCAACACCCCAAAATCTTCACAGTCCTAAAACTTCCTGGATCGACATTTCATTCGGTAACTTTAGTCAGTTTTAAATTGATATGCTATTTAAAGAGCACCTATAATGCTCCTTTTTACAAGATGTAATATTGGTCTTGGGTGTCCCCAGAATGTGTCTGTGAAGTTTCAGCTCAAAATATCCCACAGGTAATTTATTATAACATCTGGAAAATGTCATTTTTGAGGCGTTTCTAAAAAGAGCTGTTTTAGTGTGTATCACTTTAAATGCAAATGAGCTGCATATTCCCGCCCCGTCTCCAGAAGAGGGCGTCATGTATACGTCTCTCTGCTTTGCAATAAACAGCAGGTAGAAGCAACATAACCGAGCGAGAGAACCGGTGTTCAGCCGTACATGTGAGAAGCCAAATGCACTGAAAGTGAGACGAAACAGTGCGATGTTACAGAGCTTGCGCCGCGCTGACCTGAAAAATAGAAGTAATCCACTGCGTCCTCAGTTGCGCATGTTCAGCCATGTTATGTTCAGTCTTACATCCAAACACAGAGCATCGGGATTGCTTACGAGACATTGTTAACAGTATAGCTGCTCAAGAGCGGAGAAAATGGAGAACAGCATACAACCTCTGAGGGCGGAAACTATAGTAATGCAGGGCTGACAATCAGCCGCCGTGGCCCGGCCCTATGCAATGTGATGTCATATTGCTTAGAGCACCAAAACAGTAGGCCTAGTGAGATGGATTTGGTTTAATGGGGATTCAAAAATAAAGAATGGGTGGATTTTTATCATTATAGGGTGGTTGTGTACACACACTGCCAACACACATTTATGTCCAAACACCATCTAAAAGTGGATTTTGTATAATAGGTGCCCTTTAATGTTTGATGATCACATTATTTTACATATAGCGCCTCCTATCAGTGAAAATATGGAAAGCTGAAAAATTCTGTCAATGGCAGGGAAAGACTTAACTGGGTCATTGGATACCCATTTTCCACAAGTTAATATGATGCTTTAGGGTCATAATGAAAAGTCTTTAACATACTTCGGTTAAAATGTCTCAATGGTAGTGTAAAACAACACCCTTTTTACCCTGTCAAAAACAGCTCTGCACAGCAACCCGTTTTAGTGCATGTTCCTTTAAATGCTAATGAGCTCTGCTGGCCCCGCCTCTCTCTTCCGTTGGGTGATGAGCCGTTCTCATGAGACTGTAAACTTTTAGCCGCATTTAGCCGCAGAACTTGCTAACTATCACGTTATTAGGAAAGGCGATTTGCAAAGATTCATAAAAGAACCTTATACTTACTTACTTCTGTAGGTGAAGCTGAATCACGAATGATTCGTGCAAACATAAATGTATTTAGATAGATCGGGGGCTCATTCCCTTCAAAAACAAAAGTAATCCACTGTGTCTTCAGCGGCACTGTTGGGAGTAAATGACGACTGCTGTGTTCATTATTACATCCAACAACAGAACACCTCAATCGCTTAGGAGCCATTCTTGTGAGCCTCTGCTCCGGCAGTGAAACAATGGTGGACTGATGACAGCTCACTGAGGGCGGGTCTAAGGAAAAACACTAGTGTCAATCAACGATTGTGGGAGGGGCCAGGCTCTGTGTGACATCACACAGCCAAGAACGGCTTGATTTGAGAAAGGGGATATTATTTATCGGGATTAAATAAAAACCACTTAGTGGATTTTTATCATTATAGGGTGGTTATGGGCAAACACTGCCAACACATTTCAGTTCAAACAACATGTAAAAGTGAATTTTGCATCCAATGACCCCTTTAAGCTTCAAAAAGGTGTAATGTAACAAAACATTTTATAATTTTTCTCTCAATTTTCTCTTGCCATTTGGCTGTTTTTAAGAAAAGGTATCCCTGAACAACGTGTTTGAACGCAAAGAGAAAATGAGGTTGGGAATGACTCTCACCTCCAACCCAAAAGACAACAGCTTTGTGGTAATATACTTTATGCAAAAAAAAAAATCATAATTTTTCATCAAAGTACGGAAGTAAAATGCTTAATGTGTTTTAGGCATGTGGGCCGCTGTGGTCGTACGAGTGTGGAAGTTCCTACTACAGCACAGGCATCTGTTCAAGAGTCAACAGCAGCTTCGACTTCACACACAGCATCGCTCCAGCCTTTCAAAGTAAAGCCAAACTCTTCACTGATAAACATTCTTCTCATTAAGGACTACAGATCACATGCATAGTGACAGCAGCAGTTTCTCCACAGGATGCGAGACCTACATGGACATAGTGATTGTGTTAGATGGATCCAACTCCATCTACCCCTGGTATGAGGTTCAAGATTTCCTGATTAATGTGCTACAGAAGTTTTACGTCGGTCCAGGACAGATCCAGGTGCGTCTGAATTACGACCTGGAAAATCAGTTTTGGACTGTTCTGACTTTGATTTATGCACTGTTTGGATTGTACAATAACAGCACTTACCACTGTACTCCTGAGGCTCAGGAACCCATCAAATCTGATCATTCATACAGAATTATTAACAGAATATTAATTAAAAGCACTCAGAACACCCTACCTACCATGTTGCATTGTAGAAATACCTAGATATATTTTAAATGTTTTCTAGCAATTTTATTTTTTGGTTTGATGCATTACAGTTACTAAGTTGAACAACAGAATTTGACAAGAATATGACATGTAAAAGCATATAGACGTTATCTCATCAGGTGTTTTGTCCTGTTGTCCAGGTTGGGGTGGTCCAGTACGGTGCGAGAGTGGTGAACGAGTTTCGGCTGGATGATTTCCGTACGGTTGAGGAGGTTGTAGCGGCAGCTAAGAATATCGACCAGCGAGGCGGCGAGGAAACACGCACGGCTCTCGCGATCAGTGAGGCTCGGTACAGTGGCGTGTTTGTGTTTGTCTGCTATTCACTAACTTCCACTAACTGTGCATCATTATTTACAATGGAATATATGGAAGCTTATTTACGCCATGGAATAAAAATTTACATATATAAAAAATAGTGATGTCAAACAATTAATCGCGATTAATCAAATCCAAAATAAAAGTTTTTGTTTGCATAATATGTGTGTTATGTGTATATTTATTATGTAAATACACATACATACAGTATATATTTTGAAAATATTTACATGTATTTACATGACTATATTTATATTCATATAATTTATATTATAAATAAATATATTTAACATATAAACATAACATATTTTTCTGAAATATATGCATGCATGTGTGTGTATTTATATATACATAATAAATATACACAGTACACACATATATTATGCAAACAAAAACTTTTGTTTTGGATGCGATTAATCGCGATTAATCGTTTGACAGCACTAATAAAAAAAAAGATAATTGCGACTTTATCTCATAATTGTTTTTCCCAGAATTGCAAGTTCACTTGCAAGATATAAACTCTCAACTGCGAATTTACATCTAGACTAAACCTCAGTTTACATTTCACAATTCTGACTTTTTCTAGCTACAGAATGAAAAAATTAAAAAGAAATGGTACTTGTGACTTTTAATCTTTTTCTTTTTTTTTTTAATTCTGACTTTACAACACGCAATTCTGTTTTCCCCCAAAAAATGTTTAGACACCTGACCTGAGCACATTCTGATTACTACTTTCTGAGGAAAAAAAAGTCAAAATTGCGAGATGTAAACTCTTAATTCTGAGAATTGTGAGACAAACTCACAATTGTAAGAAGAAAGTAATAATTGTTAGATTAGACGTCACAATTGCCTTTTTTTATATATTTGTAATCTGGCGGAAATAAGCTTTCATTCAACTCAAATTGGAATTGGAGTTTTGCAATTGCATAAATCACACTAAAATGCAGAGTAATTTTGGATAAACTCATAAGATACACAAATCATGTTAAACAGACAAATTCATTTAAAAATGTAATCTCTTTGTATGCATGAATTTAATTATCAAAACTCAACTGGAGTAAAAACAGAGTTGAAACAATGTGTGATTCACGCGTTTTCACTTTTTCACTTTCACTTTGGGTAGTAACTGACTGCAGATTCCAAAAATTAACTACTTGTAATTAAATGATATTACATTTTAAAACACTCTTTGAAAGGCTTCTCTTTCATAAACATTGTGCATTCATGTTATTTCTTATTGCCAACCTTTTTTTTTTGTCAACGTCTTTCACCTAATATATTTACTTGATGTCCCCCTGAGATTTTAAATAATAAGTTCATAATTAAGTAAAACATTTGCATGTTCAAGGTTCTCTGATGTTACATAATCGTCACATGACATTCAGGTTAACAAATAAAATATTTAATCTTTTTTTAGTAAGAGTTTTATTCTAACTATTGTCATTTTACAATTATTTATTTTAATTTTACATTAATTATGATTTAATTATTTATTAGCTTTTTGTGAAACTCACAAACCCCAGTTTTAGAAATCAATGTGAAAAATGAGATAGGTCAAAAGTAATCTAAAAGTAGTTTGATTATATTACCTAAAATATGTAATGTAATGGATTATGTTACTAACTTCAATTTTTGTCATGTGATTTGGAATCAGTAACGGATTACAATTTGTAAGCAATCTACCCAGCACTGTGTGTACATGTCTTTGTCTATGTACTTATAACAGAACACAAGCATTCAAACACGGAGGTCGCCCAGACGCCAAGAAAGTCATGATTGTCATCACTGATGGAGAATCACACGACAGCCCAAACCTACGGAAAGTCGTGGAGGAAAGTGAGAAGGATAATATCACCTTGTATGGTATTGCGGTGAGTTAATGCCTCTTTCCAGTGGAATCCTCCAGATGTGCTCTTCAGGTTTACTCTTCTCCTCCAGTCATGTGACTCAGATACTTGAGTTGTGTTCAAACAGGTGCACAGGTTGAACAGGTGAGCATAGCTCAGATATTCCAATTCCGTTCCAGGTTCTTGGCTACTATAATCGGCGAGGGATCAATCCTGAAGCTTTTCTGAGGGAAATCAAGTTCATCGCCACCGATCCTGAGGAGCACTTCTTCAGCGTCACTGATGAGTCTGCACTCAAGGATATCGTCGATGCTCTGGGAGAGAAGATCTTCAGCTTGGAAGGTAGAACTCAATGAATACATGTTAAATATAGTCGTAATCTCATATTTAAACCATATCCCACACTGCAATATGCTAAAAAACATTCAGAACACCCTAGCAACCACATAGCAACATAAGAACTACTCAGAACACCTTAGCAACCACATAGCAACATAAAAATACTCAGAACACCCTAGCAACTACATGGCACCATAAGAACCACTCAGAACACCCTAGAAACTGCATAGCAACATAAAAACCTCTCAGAACACCTTAGCAACTAAATAGCAACATAAGAACCACTCAGAACCCCTTAGCGACCGCATAGCAACATAAGAACCACTCAGAACACCGTGGTAACTACATAGCAACATAAAAACAACTCAGAACACATTAGCAACTACAACATAAGAACCACTCAGAACACCCTAGCAACCACATAGTAACATAAGAACCACTCAGAACACCCTAGCAACCACATGGCAACATAAGAACCACTCAGAACACCGTAGCAACTACATAGCAACATAAGAACCACTCAGAACCCCCTAGCAACCACATAGCAACATAAGAACCACTCAGAACACCCTAGAAACTGCATACCAACATAAAAACCTCTCAGAACACCTTAGCAACTAAATAGCAACATAAGAACCACTCAGAACACATTAGCAACTGCAACATAAGAACCACTCAGAACACCTTAGCAACCACATAGCATCATAAGAACCACTCAGAACACCCTAGCAACCACATAGCAACATAAGAACCACTCTGAACACCTTATCAACCACATAGCAACATAAAAATACTCAGAACACCCTAGCAACTACATAGCAACATAAGAACCACTCAGAACACCCTAGCAACCACATAGCAACATAAGAACCACTCAGAATACCTTAGCAACTGCATAGCAACATAAGACACTTGGAACACCCTAGAAACTGCATAGCAACACAAAAACCTGTCAGAACACCTTAGGAACTGAATAGCAACTTAAGAACCACTCAGAACTCCCCAGCAACCACATAGCAACATAAGAACAACTCGGAACATCTTAGCAACCGCATAGCAACATAAAAACAACTCAGAACATCTTAGCAACTGCATAGCAACATAAGAACCTCTCAGAATACCTTAGCAACTGCATAGCAACATAAGAACCACTCAGAACCCCTTAGCGACCGCATAGCAACATAAAAACAACTCAGAATACACTAGCAACTGCATAGCAACTTAAGAACCTCTCAGAACACCTTAGCAACTGCATAGCAACATAAGACACTTGGAACACCCTAGAAACTGCATAGCAACATAAAAACAACTCAGAACACCTTAGCAACTGCATAGCAACATAAGACACTTGGAACACCCTAGAAACTGCATAGCAACATAAAAACCTGTCAGAACACCTTAGGAACTGAATAGCAACTTAAGAACCACTCAGAGCTCCCCAGCAACCACATAGCAACATAAGAAACCCTTAGCAAACGCATAGCAACATAAAAACAACTCAGAAGACCATAGAAACTGCATAGCATTAGCAGCACATTAGCATCGCTGCAGTGATGTTTGCACTGTTACCACCACAGTCTAGTTTTCTTAGTATTTTTTGACTTTTCTGCAGGCACCAACCAGAACGGTACGGCCTTTGGTCTGCAGATGTCTCAAGCTGGATTCTCCTCACATATCGTAGAGGTGAGTGCGTCTTCATCCGTTCCAAACAGAAGAAATATAAATATTGACAACAGCGCTAATGTGCGGAGAATTATATTACGTCCTCAGTGAGGTGCATGAAATGCTGTTATTTTGCTTTTTGCACTCTGTGATTGAGTTTGACGCTCTTCCATTAGCCTGGAGCAGAAACTACGGAATCAGTCAAACTAAAGAGTCACTGATAGATTGATTCGTTTACCGCTCAGTGCCCATGGGAAAACAAACCTGAGGCACGTCCTTTTAGGCCCCGACAGAAGCATGGAACGCCACTCTTTCAATTAAAATAAGGCTTGTTTATGTTTGAAGCCGCTCCACATGCTGTGAGCAGCATGAAAACAGCTTAGACCGGCTTCTGAGGGTCGGGAAGACTATTTTTCACGCCTTCCCTCTCGGTTTGAGTAATCTCATACAGGAGAGGGGTTTGAAGGTCTGGGGCTCCTTTTGTGTTAGATGAAGGACAACTTACCCAAAGAAAAATAATTTTTTTTTCATAACTTTCACTGTTGGATTCCAGGAACCGCTCTTGACAGTGGCAATTCGAGATGGGAGATAACGTCTCGGAAAGTTTTTTTATTTTTTTTCATTCTTGACTTCTCCCAGGGAACGAGGTCCAGAGAACACATGTGGTTTTGTTGAATTAGGCTCCTCGAGCGAACACTCTCACACACGTGCCCTTGTCTTTTATGTGCACACTTGGACATGTGACTCTATTTGTAAAGGCCTTATTTGCTTGTGGCTGCAAATGTTTTTAAAGGAATGACTTTGTTTTGTTTTTTATAAGGAAAAGAGTTTGGCGTCCATCAAGACTGCAGTAAATAAAACCTAATCAGATGGAAATAAAACGTTTGGAAGTTGGTTTATTAGCTTGGGCCGCTGACATGGACACGGCATACTAGATTTCACTGCTTTTGTTTCGTAAAGAGCTGCCAGGCCTAGAAAAACTCATACACTCTGTTCCAAAACCTTGCTGTCAGATGTCTACATTGGTGAAATAGATGAAACTGAATAGAATCAAAAACGAAAATGATATAAAATCTCATAAGTGACTGATTTGGATCTCTCAAAAGGTCTAGTGTGTCATGCAAATAGCAATTACAACTGATTCTAATAGAGTTTGACATTAGCACACAACGTGGGACTTCAGCAAGCATTAAAATCCAAAGAAAACACAAATATTGAGTTAATTTTAGAATTAACATTTATCTCACATTGTCTGCATCTCTGAGCCTGCAACGCATTCTGGGATTGCTTTCGCCACAAAGCATGTTGCAGCTTGAGATTTTTGATAAAAGAAGGATCTTACGAGGCAGCATAATTGTGCTACATTTATGTAACATTTATATAAAGGCAAGCACCTTATATGTGTGTGTGTGTGTGTGTGTGTGTGTGTGTGTGTGTGTGTGTGTGTGTGTGTGTGCGTGTGTGTGTGTGTGTGATACATTTCTCAGTACTAAAATAACTCAAACTAAATAAAACAGAAATAGACATTAAAATAAAATAAAAATGACAAATACACAACAAAATTACTTTAACTAAAATTAAGAGAAAATATAAAAATAAGATGAATTTCAAATATAATTGAAAACTGCACATTTGGGCACATTTCTTTTCACCGAAATTCCTTTCAAGAAATACTTATTTATTAGAATACATCTAAATATTTCAATGTAATACTAAAATAATGTTTTTTTTGGTTTGTTTTACCTTTAATCTACTCCAAGCTGTCTCAGAAATTATTAGTTATTAGTGCTCAAAATGCTGAAATGGATCCATGTTCGTGTTCATGTTGATGACAATAAAACATAGTCACATTAATTATCCTCTTTATGCGCCTGCAAAATATTAAAGAGCAAAGACAGAGTGCATGGCCACAATAACATTACATTATAAATGGCAAAATGTCACCTAACTACATTTAACTATTGAAACCACTGCCAATTTGTTAAGACATGAATGGTTTTTACTTGGATTTTTTTTACTTAGATGGTTGCTTGGTGTTCTGGGTGGTTGCTAGTGTTTTCCTCAATAATCCACACAATTTGAGGCATTATTTATTTCTTTATTTCTTTAGCACAAACGTTACATACTGAAGTTTAATACTCTGGGTATATTAAGGGTTTGTTCAGGGGTTTGCCTTTGCAAGCACTGCTAATAAAAAGCGAATGGAACAACACACAGTGTGTATTGGAGAGAGTTTATTGTGCAAATGTGCCATGGAACTCTGTCAAAGTGTCCACGTCGACATTGCATGAGGAAAACTTTGGCAGTGAACGCAGCGAGTTTAGGCCTCCAGTCAGACTCACAGATGACTGCTGCTCTCGCTCGCATGCATCCAGGATATCAAAGCCGGAGACTTTTCTGTCCGCTTAATCACAAAGGGTGGTCCCGATCCCTGACACGACCACCGTTTGTATGGAAAATATCTCTCCTGTGCATTAAACTGCAAATTGACTGAGTCTTCCTCTTGGAGAATATGGTTTGTGTAGTGTATTATTAGTGGTGTTTGCTAAGCCAGTTGTCACTACGAAGCTGTTCAGTTTATAGTCTAAACAGCAGGAGATAACTGGCATTTTCAAGCCAGAGTTTCCCTCGGGAATATCTAATACATTTTTAGAATAGTGGTTTTCTGTGGTTAATATTACTTCATAAGACTTTCATGGTTTGCTGCTTGAAAACTCCTATATAGCAACTTTTTTGAAAATGTGTTCAAAACCTGGCTGATATAAAATTTACATTTGAAGTATGATGCATGTTGGAGAATTAAACTATTAAATGACTAAAAAAACTTAAACAGGAAAAATGTCAAAAAAATGTCTAAAAAAATCTACTTAAACAGGGGGAAAATGTGACACTTTTGACTTGGGCCAGTAAGCAACCACATAGCAACACCTTAGCAACACACTAAAAACTACTCCAAGCAGTCACCCAGAACACCTAGGTAACAGTATAGAAACATGTTACAACTTAGAACTTAAAAAACGAACTTAAAAAAAACTTAGTAATTGAAATCAAGCTGAAATAAAATAAAATATTAGATGGAAAAACGTAAAAAAAACCTAAAGATAGAAATGTTGCATTGGCGATAGACTGAAATGACTAAAACTTAAATTAAAAACAAATGTAAGCAAAATAGAAATATAATTAAATTAAATAGACAAATACATTTAAAAGACTTGCTAAAACTTAAAATTAAAAAAATCAAAGCTAGTTTAATATATTAATAAATACTGTAATAAAGTAAAAAAATTAAAAACAAGATTTATCAAATTGCCAAAGCACATTAAATGAAAACATTAAAGCTAATTTAAAATATTAATAAATACTGCAATATTACATAAATTGTACTAAAATAACACAATGCAACTGCGTAGAAACCCATTAAACCAACACTTTAGCAACTGCTTGCAATTCCCTTAACCTCTTACAGCTTTCTAGCATTGTGCCGTTGAGTTGTGCATGGGTCATTCATTTAGTTAGTTAGTTAGTACTGGACATTCAGTCTGAACTGGAGTAGGACTACAGTATGACCAAGCGTATTTGAGTGTAGTGGTGGTATTGGTTGGGAATGGGCAGTTCCTTATGGATTTGAATACTAAAGTCCCAGATGTTAATGCAGTGCAGAGTTTTGGCAGGAGCTCTAGGATCGGTGCAGGAGAGGTTTGGCAAAACTCTCTGTTTGCATTCTCTATACCGCTGAAGTCACTGCCAGGCCATTAGTCATCATCCCAGAACACTCACTGAGTTCTCACTGCAGGTACATGAACCCAGATCTCTGATTCAACACGCTGTGTTTTTTTCTCTTTCACTTATGACTGTACGTGCATTTCCCTTTCATAAAAGTGCAATGGTTTATGATAAAAGTAAATGTAAACAACTGAATATGAAAACCGTTCTCTTAAAGGATGGTATTCTGGTCGGTGCCGTTGGGGCATATGACTGGAACGGAGCTGTTCTGAAAGAGACCCGTCATGGTAAAGTCATCCCACCCAAGTCCTCGTACATGAAAGAGTTCCCAGAGGAACTGAAGAACCATGGAGCATATCTGGGTAAGAAACGTTTTTGGTCAGTACCAAATGAGGATCTGATTCCATGACTGACAAAAATGAATATATACACTCACCCTCAAGTTCAAAAAACGACTGACTTTCTTCTGTAGAACATAAAAGAAATGGTTAAGAATGTTCACTCTATTCTTTACCAGTTTAATTTATGCATGCACATAGCAAAACTCACCAAATGAAGACCAAATATCGGATGTCGGCATTGGTTTTTGCATGCATTGCAATCAAAAATGACCTGCCAAGTTTGAAAGGAAGGAATCATTAGGTATGGAAAGAAACATGTTCAATGAATAAAGACATACATTTCAGTCTGTTCCCCATGCAAACTATCATACATCTTACATATGTAGCATTTTTGGTCAGTACCAAATGAGGATCTGATTCCATGACTGACAAAAATGAATATATACACTCACCCTCAAGTTCAAAAATGACTGACTTTCTTCTGTAGAACATAAAAGAAATGGTTAAGAATGTTCACTCTATTCTTTACCAGTTTAATTTATGCATGCACATAGCAAAACTCACCAAATGAAGACCAAATATCGGATGTCGGCATTGGTTTTTGCATGCATTGCAATCAAAAATGACCTGCCAAGTTTGAAAGGAAGGAATCATTAGGTATGGAAAGAAACATGTTCAATGAATAAAGACATACATTTCAGTCTGTTCCCCATGCAAACTATCATACATCTTACATATGTAGCATGGACTAATTTTAAGACATTTAAGGCTACTTAACTAACCAGCACCAAACTAGGAAGAAAATACATGCGAGTTTCATAACTAGTCTTAAAATTTGTTTTTTTGAATTGTGTATTTTCTCTAAGCCAGTATAGGCAATATTTATCATATTTACTGCATGTATAATGTATAAATTGACACTTGTTTCTAGGGTACATGGTGTCATCAGTCGTCTCGGCTCAGCACGGTCAGCTGTATGTCGCTGGAGCTCCTCGATTCAACCACACGGGGAAAGTTGTCATCTTTACGCTGACCAACAGCGGCAACCTCACCATACTGTACTCACTCTACGGACAGCAGGTAAAGACAAGTACACACTACACTTCCAAGTAGTATGTGGTACTTCCACGAATACCATGGTAACAAACATGGCAGGGCTCAACAGTGAGGCTTACTGCAAATTAAAAACGTATACATACTTTGCAAAGATACTTGACATTAAATGAAGAAATAAATATCTGTTTTAGCATATGAACATTAAAAATTTACTATTTTTTTTAAACGGGGCCAGTGAAAATATTGGCAGACCAAGTAAAAATATTTATTTTTGAGCCATGCATGGCAGTACCATAATACTTTGTGGTACTTTATGTAAGTGCCAAATTGTAGCCACCTGCCAAGATTTCTAGTGTGCACACTTGAGAGAGTACTTACAGACACTACGATAAATTGGCAACAGCACAAACAAGTGATTTTCCTCCTCAGTAATTTAATCATTGTCCAGTGCAAATATCTAAAATATTCTTAAGATCAAGATATATTTACTTGAGAAGCAAAATGACATAAGATAAAAAAGTAAAAAAAAGTATGTGATTATATATATATATAGAGAGAGAGAGAGAGAGAGAGAGAGTGCAAATAAAGTGTCTACTTCAATGTTTCTAATAACTTCTGTGAAAATAAAATGTCAAAATGTATAAATTTTACTGCTAACATGCTAAATACAAATGACTAAATACAAAATTTATACTCAATTTTATTATATTTTAAATGATTAAAAATGTATTGCTGACAAATGGGTAAAATAGTGATTTGAAGGATAGTGGCAAAGATAGGTAAAGATTTAAAATGATCTTTAAATAGAGTCTTTTAATGTCATCTAATGCTTCTTGTTCTGTTCCCGACAAGATTTTTTGGCATCATTGGTAGATATTTATAGATATTCATTTTTACATTTCATATAAGATTTAGTGCCATGCCAATAAATTTAAGACTTTCTACAGCTATGTAATACACCTATGCCTTGGCAACGACCCGCAGAAAACCATGAAATTGCAAGAATGAAAAAGCCCACGAGTCCGTGCAAAATTAGCCTTGTTATAATGTTCTTCTCCATCTTTTGATAAATTACTCCTGCCATTATCAGAACAAAATGTCCACAATCTTTTAAACAACATTCCATGGTTAGTTGTTCCATGGAAATCGTGCTGCCTTGTCAATAATCTATAATAGGGCTAATCTGCATGAAATAGTGCATGTAAAAGTGCCTCAAATCTTTAGTGAGTGTAGTAGTGTGCACTTGGCCTAAATGGTGAACGTTTCCCCTGACTGCTTCCTTAATCCATCTGTCTGCATTTTTCCATCATACCTCCTCTCTCTCAAATGGTGGCGTGTTTGGAGAGGCACATCAGTAGATTAATGCGGACCATGTGTGTGGACAGGAGACAGCGTGTGAAGGTCTAGACTCAGTCACCCGCTCCAGATGGGCAGGCGTCTCTGCAGCCCATGTGCATCTCATCTGCACTTGTGTGTGTGTGTGTCTGTGTGTGTGAGTGTTTGTGTACGCATGGCCTGCAGTGAATGCACACAATAAACGCTTACTGGTTCAAACGCTGCCGGTCGCTGACCACAACATTCATTTAGCCATCAACCTGTTATGCACCAGACGCGCGTGTGTGTGTGTGTGTGTGTGTGTGTGTGTGTGTGTTTGAGCCCTCAGGATAGCACTTAGACGGGAATGTGATAAAGTGCGTCTCCTGTTTTCTGGTGTTTGTAAAGCCGGCAGGAACTTTCAGGGTTGAAACGCAAGTTCAGAAGAACCTGCCGCACAATGTGTCTTCCATCATTGATGCAATAGAAAAACAGGCTGTAGATTAAAATTAAAATGTTAAAAATTCAGTTTTTATAAAGTTCCAGTAAATGTGTATTTGTCCATCTGACAGTAAAATGCATGGTCTTAATATACCCTAGTGAAAAATAGATATACTTAAATGTATGTGAAATATATTTATTTCATGCTAAGTATACTACAAATACATTTTCATATTTATGTGCTTAAAACATGCCCAGCTTTTGTACTTTTAGTATACTAAACTGGTATACTTAAATTCTGCTAAATTGGAACAACTAGTTTTGTATGCACTTTCATTGTGCGGAAGTAGTGCTGAAGTACAACTAAAGATATACTTAGTATATTTGATTGTGCTAAAGTGGAAATATTGCTAAGTGCACTTCAGGTACACTTTAAATATCTTGCATTTAAAGACCGATATTATTATCCTCATCAAAAGTGACAGTAAAACACATTTTAGACTTAATATTATGAAATGTGCATAATGCAGAAGTAGTACTCCAAATAAAGTTTAATTATAATTTTTAGATCAATAAGTCTCGAGTTATCTGTCAGTAAATATATTAATATATTTGAACTATACTTAGTATTTTCTGGAGCTGTGGTGTGCCTACTTAGATTTTTTTGGTTCAAATTCTTGTGTGGTGGAGCACCCACATTGAGCTTTTTGCCTACTGGATGTGCGCACTTGGACTGATTTTTATTTTTTTTTGTTAACTATACTTAGCATGAAATGTATTTTAAATATATAACTTTTTTATTAGGGTACATGCAATTTATTCTTAATCATAATATGTTTCCTTTCTATTAATATTGAAGGCTATATGCTTAATACGTAGCTCTGCTTGGCACATTTTCCATCAGGGGTCCCTGCTCCAGGGGTCCTTGTCCTAAAAAACTTAAAATAATTTAACACAACTTAATTAACTGCTGTAAACTTAATATTTATATTTCCCATAATTGTACAATACAATGTACCCCACCCAACCCGCTGTGGGAATTCTCACTCCAAGTTGAACTCAAAAGTTGGCAGCCCTGTTAATACAATCTAGAAACTACCCAAAACAGATACATAGACTATGGCCTAACGTATATGTGCATGTTTTGGTGAATTGTAGATCGGATCGTATTATGGAAGTGAGCTGGCACCGATTGATCTGGATGACGATGGATTGACGGATCTTTTCCTTGTCGGAGCTCCCATGTACTTCTTCAAAGGGTGGGAGAAAGGCAGAGTTTACATCTACACCATCACCTTACAGGTGACAACATCCTAAACACAACACCATACTGCTTTCTTAAAGAGTACTTGTTCACAGAAAGACTTGGGTTATGTTCGAAGTAGGATACTATTCATCGTTTTCATTATACACCGCTTGTTTACGCAACTCTCGCTGAATCTACAGCACCACAGCAGAATAAATTCTATATATTTTTTAGTGCTGGGCAACGATTCATCTCGATTAATCGCATCCAAAATAAAAGTTTTTGTGTACATAATATATGTTTGTGTACTATGTATATTTGTTATGTATATATAAATACACACACATGCATGTATATATTTAATAAATATATGTTGATATACTGAATATATTTATATATAATATAAATTATATGAATATAAATATATACATGCAAATATTTTCAAAATATATACTGTATGTGCGTGTCTTTATATATACATAATAAATATACACAGTACACACACATATATTGTATAAACAAAAACTTTTATTTTGGATGCGATTAATCGAGATTAATCGTTGCCCAGCACTAATATTTTTCTTGAGCTTGTAGGCTAAATTCAGTAAGATGATGTAAAAAGATCGTGTATTGAAAATAAAAACGTAAAAACAAACATACCTCGCGACTGTAGTCCGATTCACCAGCAAATTATTCTTATGAGCAGATTCTTTTCAGTGGTTTATTAACATACAGCTCGACCAGTGTAAGCCGGTTCGCTTAGTGAGTCATTTAGCGAACTATTTACTTGTTGAACAGAACACAGCGCGACTTCACAAACGAGTGACTCTTATAAGACTGTTCTTTTAAGGTATCGTTCAAAAGACCCTGGAATTACTCGTTTTACAGTGAGTTTGAATCAGTGAATGAATACTTCACTGAATGAACTCAATTGATCAGAGCATTTACTGAAGAACTTCTGTTGCCGAATAACTGTTAAGATATGCATGTTTTGTGTACTCATGGTTTGTGAACACTATAATTGCTGACTCATTGTTCATATTATATTATATTATATTATATTGTATTATATTAGATTATATATTGTATTGCATTATATTATATATTGTATTGCATTATATTTAGTGCTGTCAAACGATTAATCGCGATGAATCGCATCCAACATAAAAGTATTTGTTTATATAATATATGTGTAATATACTGTTTATATTTATTATGTATATATAAATATACACACATGCATGTATATATTTAAGAAAAAAAATTATATTTGTATATTAAATATAAATATATACATATAAATACATGTAAATATTTTCAAAATATATACTGTATGAGTATATATTTATATATACATAATAAATATACACAGTACACGCACATATATTATATAAACAAAAACTTTTATTTTGGATGCAATTAATTGCAATTAATGGTTTGACAGCACTAAATATATTATATTATATTATATTATTTATTATTTATGGTTTAAATTTTAACTTTTTCACTCATCAGCCAATTTGGTTACTAAATTAAGTTACCGGCCATTCATAACTTCTACTAGGCAAAAAAAATGTTAATTAATTAATTAATGAAATAAACCAACAGCTTGAGGCTTTTCACAATGGATGTGACAAAGCGGGCGTTGCAAATCATTTGAACTTTGTCTCAGTACGTCAGGCGAGGCAGGAGTTTACTGTTGGGGATTTGTCGTGTCGCGCCGCATCCAGTGTAGACCACACCACTAATTATAATGGATCAACTGATTATTTTAACAAAAATATGAGCCTCAAACCAACGTCTCAGATGGTTTGGATGCCACGAGGTCATGCGACAACATTGTTTGCTTAAGGTTAGTATACTAGTATTCGATTCTAAACAGCCAATTGAATGAAAATGTTCTTGTCTTTCTTTCTCTGTTTATTCCGCAGGGCTCTTTTATACCAGATGGGACTCTTGGACCATCAGAAAAGACCCATGATTCTCGGTTTGGCGCGGCCATGTCCACTCTTCCGGACTTGAATGGCGACGGCTTCAGTGAGCTGGTAGTGGGTGCACCACTGGAGGACAATCACAAGGGAGCCATCTATCTCTTCTACGGCCAACAAAACAGCATCCAACCCAAATACAAACAGGTAAGACTCAACTGGGAGTCACTGATATTTAATAAACATGATTAAACAGCATTCCAGAATATAATAACAGGTACACTCTTAAAAATAAAGGTGCTTCAAAAGGTTCTTCAAGCGATGCCATAGAAGAACCATTTTTAGTTCCACAAAGAACCATTCAGTCAAAGGTTCTTTAAAGAACCATCTCTTTCTTACCTTTTTATAATCTCAAGAACCTTTTGTCTCAACATAAGGAACCTTTTGTGAAACAGAAAGGTTCTTCAGATGTTAAAGGTTCTTTATGGAACCATTTAGACAAAAAGGTTCTTCTATGGCATCGTGAAGCACCTTTATTTTTAAGAGTGTATGACCTTTTGCACCTTATTTGTTCATTTTTAATTCTTGTCCCTTACCTCAGAGAATAGCCGCTGGTGACATCTCTCCAGGCCTCCGTTATTTTGGCCGCAGTGTGCATGGGATGATGGATTTGAATGGAGATGAGCTCATAGATCTGTCTGTGGGCGCTTTAGGCGCCGCAGTTCTGCTTTGGTGAGTTTACACACGTCACATGGGGCAGGTTAAGTTAAGAGTCATACTTATGAACCAATAGCTTAAAGGGTTAGTTCACCCAAAAATGAAAATTAGCCCATAAATTACTCACCCTCAAGTCATCCTAGGTGTATATGACTTTTCTTCTTTCAGACGAATCCAGTCGGAGTTATGTTTAAAATTGTCTTTGATCTTTCAAGCTGTTTCATGGCACTCAGCTGGTGTTGCATGCATCAGTCCAAAAGAACTTAAATAAAAATCGCCCATCCATAAAAGAAGTGTCTCACACGGCTCCGGGGGGTGATCAAAGGCCTCCTGTAGTGAATCGATGCGTTTTTGTAAGAAAAATGTCCATATTCAAAACATAATAATCACTTTAATGTAGCTTGCGCAAGCAGTTGTACACAGAAGCAGCTCCGGGTGGATCCTCCGACATTCTTCTTTACAAATCCTCTTTTTGTACTTCTAATAAGTGACCAGAGTTTTGTTTTGATCTCTCTGCTGTGTTTCCGTGTGCGTCACTTCTGAGCGACCTCATACCTCATACGTCATCCACCAGAACGGCTTCCGTGTACAACAGTGAGCGCAAGTTACATTAAAGTGATTATTACGTTTTGAATATGGACATTTTTCTTACAAAAACGCATCGATTCGCTACAGGAGGCCTTTGTTCGTCCCCCGGAGCCGTGTGGGACATTTTTTTATGGATGGGCGCTTTTTATTTAACTTCTTTTGGACTGAAGCAATGCAACACCAGCTGAGTGCCATGAAACAGTTTGAAAGATCAAAGACGATTTTTAATATAACTCCGACTGGATTCGTCTGAAAGAAGAAAGTCATACACACCTAGGATGCTTCGAGGGTGAGTAATTTGTGGGCTAATTTTAATTTTAATTTTAACCTAGCACCCATTTCCAGAGCTGTGTCTTACAGGGTTATTATAGTTAACTAAAACTAAAACCATAAAAAAAAACTTGAAATAAAATAATAAAACAAATTTTAAAATATATATTTAAAACAAAAATCTTTTTATATTTCAGCTAGTTGCCAAAGCAAAATTTTTCATTTTCATTTAGTTTAACTTGATACAAAAATTTTACTAAAATAACTGAAACTGAAAAACAGACACAACTAAATTACTTAAACTAAAATTAAAACGAAAACAGAGAATCCAAAAAGAAGGAATATGGTTTTAAGATTAATTTAAAAAAATCGTAATTTAAAAATATAACTCGATCTCAAAGATGCTAAAATAACACTGGCGGCTTGAGCCATCATCACTTGTGAAAATAAAAATATATAAAATACTGTACGAAGTATTATTATAATACACTATAATTCCACAAATATTCAAATAGACAGTTTTAATATGATGTAAATGGATGTGAATGTATAACACAGTGTTACTTTAGTATCATTGATATACTAATTATAGTTTTTATTAATATTTTGAATTAGCTTTTTATATATATTCCATTTTCATTTTCAAGTTTTAGTCATTTTGTTCTGTGTAATTTTTTTAAGGTATGTTTATATAGATTTAATTAATTGTTATTTTAGTTGTTATTTTATTACATCAAGTTAAATCAAATGAAAATGAGAAATGTTGCTATGGCAACTAGCTGAAATAATAATAAAAATGATATATATATTGTTAAAAATGTGGGTTTTTAAAGATTTTTCTTTATATCTTTTTTTCATTGAACCTTTTACTATTTATTTCAAGTAATAATTTTCTTAATGGTTTAAGTTGTAGCTAATGATTAAAATCCTGGTATCACATAGGAGGGGAAACAAATCCCAAATTAAGTCTCTTTAATACTGTATCATAATTGTTTCTCATAGACAGCAGTAAGATTAAATGGAGATAAATAAGCAAAAATAAAAGTCTCTGCTTCCAAAAAAGACCATTGTAATCTCAACATGAACTCAAATCAAGATCAAAAGATATTTAGCGCTATATTTTTAGTGTGTTATATATAACATAGTTTAATCTCTTTCAGCTTGTATTTCTCGTTTTGAGATTTTAGGAGAAACGAAAATGATTAAAAAACAAAACTTTTGGAGGCTTTATTTTTAAGAATATAAGGTGCATTACGAACCAGATTTGCTCTTATAAAATAACTATATATTTGGAAATGCATAAACAGAGATGTTGCTATTGTTGACATTGAGATGTTGCTTTTCTGTTCAGCGCTGAGGTACAGCTTTGGTTTCGAGGAGAGCAGATATTTCCCCAGAGCCGTGTTGGACAGCACTGAAGAGCCGCAGCCCCATGACGTCACCCTGCGGCCGGACTTGGATTACTGCCAGCAAGTGTATTTCCATGTTCATGTGAGCCAATTTCTGTACATGTGTTCACACTGCAGTCACTTTTATCCATTTCAGCTCATTTTTTAATGAATCTAGCATCTATATTGAGGTCTAAAGGTTTGGGGTCAGTAAGATGTATGTATGTATGTATGTATGGTTCAGTCATGAAACTCTAGATGGAGCAGGCTGACGGGTTGAGCTTACTGCCTTGCATTTATATAGCTGGCTAGCATTCGCTTGAGTTTCCTGCAGCGCGCTTTCAGAGTTTCTCTGAAACCCTCCACCTTCCCCAGCTCCACCTGTATAGATCTTCTACGGGTTATTTTATATACTATTTGTGCAGCAGCAGCATGCCTTAAATACTCACGGCACTGTATCGCCGTATGCATTAACAGTAGCAAGTTCCTGTACTTGCTTGCAGCAGCAGCAATAATCTACAACTACAGCAATAACCAACTGCAGCAGCAATTCAGCAGCAGCGTAGCAGATCTATTCCGCCAAGACCAAATACATTAGCATTGTCATATCCATCACCATGCTAAAGTCTTCCGAGAGTTGTCATGATTGAAAAAATATATATTATTTATTTATTTATTTTTTGGTTTTTTGTTGCAAGAAATTAATACTTTTTTCAGCAAGGATGCATTATTCATTATGCATTTGATTTCATAAAGTCCCCATGAAATCAAAATTTACAATATTTATCTTGTTAGTGCACATTATTAGTCTTAAAGTGAACAATTAATCCGTGCAAATTAATCCTCTGAAAAAATGAGTTTGTCTTGGTAATCTTTAATAAAAATCTGATCATTCTTAAATCAAGGTACATTGTTTAACTTTCTTAAAACATTGAGTCAGAAAAAATTATTAAAAAATTAAGTGCATTTACTGTATGCTTAAAACAAGAAAAATATCTCCCCATGTGGTTTTAAACATATATATTTTGGCATTATTTTGATATTTTAGTAAATATCTTGATTTAGGAATGTTTAGATATTTGTACTGGAAAACAAGACCAAATGTGACCCTGGAGCACAAAACCAGTCATAAGGGTCCATTTTTCGAAATTGAGATTTATACATCATATGAAAGCTGAATAAATAATCTTTCCATTGATGTATGGTTTATTAGGATAGGACAATATTTGGCCGAGATACAACTATTAGAAATCTGGAATCTGAGGGTGCAAAAAAATCTAAATATTGAGAAAATCATCTTTAAAGTTGTCCAAATGAAGTTCTTAGCAATGCATATTACTAATCAAAAATTAAGTTTTGGTATATTTACGGTAGGAAATTTACAAAATATCTTCATGGAACATGATCTTTATTTAATATCCTAATGATTTTTGGCATAAAAGAAAAATCGATAATTTTGACTCATACAATGTTTTTTTGGCTATTGCTACAAATATACCCCAGCGACTCAACACTGCTTTTGTGGTCCACGGTCACAAATATGCAGTAAAAAAATAATCTTTGCAATGCTAAAATGGTATCGTTCTGTTTGTTTACACAGGAAGTGACCGATTACACGCGACCCCTGATCTTCAGTGTTACCGTAGGCCTGCAGAACGCAGATGAAGGGCCGGTGCTGGACGACGGGTGGCCCACCAGTCTGCAGTCAAAGGTCAGACACACAGACAGACAGACACATAACACTTTTGTCTTGCACCTTTCCAAATGACATTTCTTTCTCTCCAGCTACCATTCTGGAACGGTTGTGATAATGATGATCAGTGCATTCCCAACCTCATCCTGCAGAGCAGCTCTGACCTATTAGATCGCAGGTTTGTCCTCAAACGCACATTTTAGCTCTTCCTCGCACACTGAAACACCTCAGTCCTTAAGCAGGGTCTTAAAAAGTCATAATTCATACATTAAAAGGTCTTAAATTGGGTATGAAGTCTTAAATTCATACACTGCAAAAAGGATTTTCTTACTTAGTATTTTGGTCTTGTTTTATATAGTATTGCAGGTTTGTCCTCAAACGCACATTTTAGCTCTTCCTCGCACACTGAAACACCTCAGTCCTTAAGCAGGGTCTTAAAAGTCATAATTCATACATTAAAAGGTCTTAAATTGGGTATGAAGTCTTAAATTCATACACTGCAAAAAGGATTTTCTTACTTAGTATTTTGGTCTTGTTTTATATAGTATAAATGTCTAAATATTCTTGAATCAAGATGCATTTACTTGAGAAGCAAAATGACAAGATATTGTGTCTTGTTTTCTGAAAAAGTAAATGTATCATGATTTCAGAATGTTTTGATGTTTGCAATGGAAAACAAGACTTGTTTGCAGTGTAGTCATGGATTTTCTTACTCAGTATTTTTGACTTGTTTTCCAGTATAAATATCTAAGCATCCTTTAATCAAGATAGATGCAAAATGAAGTCATGTTTTCTGAATAATTGAACACAACTAATGGAGTTTATGCTTAAAAGATGAAAACAATCTGTCAGTGGGGTTTGAAAAACTTTGCTATGAATTAGGTACAATTTTCTGAACCCGTTAGCAGATATTTTGTTCTTATTTAATCATAAACTCACTTAATCTTTGATCCATTTCTCAGAAAACAAGACTTCTTATGTCTTCATTTAAGAATCTTTAGACATTTGCGTCGAAAAACAAGATGAAGAACATCACTTGTTTGCATCGTGAACAGATTCCCCCCATATTCTAGTGGTTGGGAGCCGAGCTATTCAAGTTAAAAACTACAGTATTTTATTACATTTTTTTGTAAAAAGAATTAAAAAGTAATGCAGATCTGTTGGAAGTTGTATTTTCAAACTTTAAAGTGTTACTAATATGACTCATTGTCTACTCTCTATGCATTTACATTTTGAGAACATATTGTGTTCCCCTCAGTTTATTCCTTAAAAAGGTCTTAAACAAGTACCTTGATGAAACCTTCAGAAACCCTGTTATGTCTGTCTCTTTCAGGCAGTTCTGCGGGCGACGCGAGCGCTCCTCGTGGCCGCCATGTGTCCATCAGAGAACGAGCAGCGAGCGTCTGGTGGAGGCCAGCCGGAGGAAAGTGCTGGTGGAGGCGCGTTTAGAGAACCGGGGAGAAAATGCGTACGGCACGATCCTACACATCACGCATTCTCCAAACCTCCAGTTCTCCAGTCTGGTGCTGAAGGTTTGTTTTCTGGAAAAACACCCTGATCTGAGTCTCAGCCCAGGTCTAACCTGTATTTATGAGGGTTTAGAGCATTAAAGAAGGAATTCAAACGTGAGGTGGAAGGGGTCGCTGATAAAGAGGCCAAGAGTGGAAGGGAAACTATGAGTCAGTGTGTGTGGATCTGGTCCAAAGCCTAGTGAACTACCTCAGTGACTTCATAGGCAGCATCCTAATCTCATTGATAAGTGACTGAGCAACACATATATGAACCTGGAGCACAAAAGCAGTGTTAAGTCGCTGGGGGATATTTTTTGCAATAGCCAAAAACAAACATTGTATGGGTCAAAATTATCGATTTTTCTTTTATGCCAAAGATCATTAGGATATTAAGTAAAGATCATGTTTCATGAAGATATTTAGTAAATGTCCTACTGTAAATATATCAAAACTTAATTTTTGATTAGTAATATGCATTGCTAAGAACTTAATTTGGACAACTTTAAAGGCGATTTCCTCAATATTTAGATTTTTTTGCACCCTCAGATTCCAGATTTTCAAATAGTTGTATCTCGACCAAATATTGTCCTAAATAAACTCCGTAATCACAAACTAATAGGTGCTCATAACACAAAACACTGACCATTTAAATTCCTAAACATTTAAGGGTAATTATGAATGAAATATGTCTTCATCCATTCAGTGATTTACTCCATAATGTCTTTGTAATGATCTTCATTTGTGGGCTTTTCTCCGCAGAAATGCATTGGTCTGAAATCGAAAATGTGCTTGTTTTTCAGGCACCTTCAGACATTGCAATCGAGTGTCCAAACTCTGATGATATGAGCCTCTACCGAACCTGCAACATCAGCGTGCCGTTCATGAGGTCCTTTGCTCAGGTGAGACGCCTCAGACCTGCAACAACTGACTAGTCTGAATATTACTGATCATTCAA
>NW_015505556.1:1521199-1524972 GCF_001515645.1 Sinocyclocheilus grahami
AAAAGTCATAATTCATACATTAAAAGGTCTTAAATTGGGTATGAAGTCTTAAATTCATACACTGCAAAAAGGATTTTCTTACTTAGTATTTTGGTCTTGTTTTATATAGTATAAATGTCTAAATATTCTTGAATCAAGATGCATTTACTTGAGAAGCAAAATGACAAGATATTGTGTCTTGTTTTCTGAAAAAGTAAATGTATCATGATTTCAGAATGTTTTGATGTTTGCAATGGAAAACAAGACTTGTTTGCAGTGTAGTCATGGATTTTCTTACTCAGTATTTTTGACTTGTTTTCCAGTATAAATATCTAAGCATCCTTTAATCAAGATAGATGCAAAATGAAGTCATGTTTTCTGAATAATTGAACACAACTAATGGAGTTTATGCTTAAAAGATGAAAACAATCTGTCAGTGGGGTTTGAAAAACTTTGCTATGAATTAGGTACAATTTTCTGAACCCGTTAGCAGATATTTTGTTCTTATTTAATCATAAACTCACTTAATCTTTGATCCATTTCTCAGAAAACAAGACTTCTTATGTCTTCATTTAAGAATCTTTAGACATTTGCGTCGAAAAACAAGATGAAGAACATCACTTGTTTGCATCGTGAACAGATTCCCCCCATATTCTAGTGGTTGGGAGCCGAGCTATTCAAGTTAAAAACTACAGTATTTTATTACATTTTTTTGTAAAAAGAATTAAAAAGTAATGCAGATCTGTTGGAAGTTGTATTTTCAAACTTTAAAGTGTTACTAATATGACTCATTGTCTACTCTCTATGCATTTACATTTTGAGAACATATTGTGTTCCCCTCAGTTTATTCCTTAAAAAGGTCTTAAACAAGTACCTTGATGAAACCTTCAGAAACCCTGTTATGTCTGTCTCTTTCAGGCAGTTCTGCGGGCGACGCGAGCGCTCCTCGTGGCCGCCATGTGTCCATCAGAGAACGAGCAGCGAGCGTCTGGTGGAGGCCAGCCGGAGGAAAGTGCTGGTGGAGGCGCGTTTAGAGAACCGGGGAGAAAATGCGTACGGCACGATCCTACACATCACGCATTCTCCAAACCTCCAGTTCTCCAGTCTGGTGCTGAAGGTTTGTTTTCTGGAAAAACACCCTGATCTGAGTCTCAGCCCAGGTCTAACCTGTATTTATGAGGGTTTAGAGCATTAAAGAAGGAATTCAAACGTGAGGTGGAAGGGGTCGCTGATAAAGAGGCCAAGAGTGGAAGGGAAACTATGAGTCAGTGTGTGTGGATCTGGTCCAAAGCCTAGTGAACTACCTCAGTGACTTCATAGGCAGCATCCTAATCTCATTGATAAGTGACTGAGCAACACATATATGAACCTGGAGCACAAAAGCAGTGTTAAGTCGCTGGGGGATATTTTTTGCAATAGCCAAAAACAAACATTGTATGGGTCAAAATTATCGATTTTTCTTTTATGCCAAAGATCATTAGGATATTAAGTAAAGATCATGTTCCATGAAGATATTTAGTAAATGTCCTACTGTAAATATATCAAAACTTAATTTTTGATTAGTAATATGCATTGCTAAGAACTTAATTTGGACAACTTTAAAGGCGATTTCCTCAATATTTTGATTTTTTTGCACCCTCAGATTCCAGATTTTCAAATAGTTGTATCTCGACCAAATATTGTCCTAAATAAACTCCGTAATCACAAACTAATAGGTGCTCATAACACAAAACACTGACCATTTAAATTCCTAAACATTTAAGGGTAATTATGAATGAAATATGTCTTCATCCATTCAGTGATTTACTCCATAATGTCTTTGTAATGATCTTCATTTGTGGGCTTTTCTCCGCAGAAATGCATTGGTCTGAAATCGAAAATGTGCTTGTTTTTCAGGCACCTTCAGACATTGCAATCGAGTGTCCAAACTCTGATGATATGAGCCTCTACCGAACCTGCAACATCAGCGTGCCGTTCATGAGGTCCTTTGCTCAGGTGAGACGCCTCAGACCTGCAACAACTGACTAGTCTGAATATTACTGATCATTCAAGTGGTGGTTTAGTGAAGGTATCAGATGGCAATGTTATATACTGTGCTATTCAATTACAATATGCATATGGCATGATATTTATAAGATAAATCCCCAAAAACATGGTATTGCCACTGATGCCGTTTTATTTCCATTGTAGCATTTCCAAAGACGTGCATGGGTTCATTTGGGTACTTTTTAGTTCGTGAAGATGCGGTCAAAAAAATGCTGCTGCCTGATTGCTTGGAAAAATACATGTCACATGTTCCAGTTTTAGAGAATGTTGGAGTCGATCTGTGACAAAACAGAAGCCAGAGGTTGTTAAAAAGATGTCCGTAATCCTCCTGACATCGACTGAAGCCACAGAACGGAAAAACTCATCATGCAAAATCCCTTAATTCTCTTCATATGCAAAGTTTCTGATTCTCGTGCACCATGCGTGTTCGATCAGTCTGTCTCTCAGTGGGATTGTTCCTCAGAGAGTTTACAGGTACATTCTGTGATGAGTTGGTGTTTCTGTGTGGTTTCCTGTGCTCTCGCTGGGCTGGCGTCGCTCCAGACTCTTCCTTTGACTACTTGCATTCCACTCACTTCACAATTCATTGCACCTTCTGTTCAGATCCGGTACAAAGCAGCAATTGCAATTAATCACAGTACCGCCAATTAGACGACAGTACATCCTTTAGTTGCGTTTTGTGTTTCGTTTGGCTTCACATTTTGTTTTATTCATCCAGGTGTTTTTCCGACTGGAGTTTGAGTTCAGCAGATCTGTCTTCTTGAACTACGTCCAGATCACTCTGAGGGTCTCCAGGTGAGGTCGTGACCTTTGAACCGATGAGAATCTCTTCTAAAGAATTTTTTTTTATTATTGATGTATAAAATGAATGTAGATTAAATTATTATTCTTTTGAAAAAAATGATGTTGGTTTAAGAAAGCTACAGATTTATTTTTAGATTAATCTGTCTGTTTCATTGCAGTGAAGGTCAAGAAATGTCTCCAGAGGACAACATCAATGACATATATCATAATCTGAAATATGAAGCTGATATTCTCTTCACAAGGTAACACAGTAGCGTGAAACTCACAAAGAAATGTCCAAAAGTCAAGCGTATATTATATTATATTATATTATATTTTCACATATATTTTTTATATATTAATTACATAAATATTTGGTTATTTTTCTAGAAATTAATTTCAAGCATTAATTATTTTCCACTGTATTTATTATAGGGTCTATACATATATGCACGCCATAAATTATAAACTTTTTAAATACTTATATATTGTTTTTAATTAATTATATACATTTTTATATAAACTTTTATATATTAATTCCATAAATATTTGGTTATTTTTCTGGATAATTATTTCAAGAATTAATTATTTTCCCCTATATTTATTATAGTGTGCATATACGCACTATACACATTTTTAATACTTACTAATACTTAATATATTAATTTATTTCATTTACATAATTGTTTATATATTCTATAAACTTCTGGTTATTTTTCTGGAAACTAATTTCAAAAATTAATTTTCACTATGTGTATCTACACATTCTATAAATTATTAACATTTATTATAAAAGCAATAATCCCCGTGAAGCCGTGGTTTGCAGTGAATTTATAACAGATAAGGGGCGTTCGCATCGTGCCTAAAACTCCCTTAGCTGTTATAAATTCACTGTAAACCACGGCTTCATGGGGATTATTGCTTTTATAAAACGGTTATTCCATATACGTAGTAAGGTTACACAA
>NW_015505556.1:1525091-1528335 GCF_001515645.1 Sinocyclocheilus grahami
AAAAAATGTTTTATTTAAATTAAAATGTAAACAGAAAAAAACTAATTCAAAATATGAATAGAAACTGTAACAATAAATTTAAATGTAATAAAAAATCAGAATGGTCCAAAAACAGGACAAAATTAGGATAAAAACTTCATTCCTTTTTCTTCTGATTTTTGAGGTGAAATATGTCACAGACGTGTTCTTGACAGGTTTTGTGAGATTCACCCTGAAATATCTCAAAGCTAATAAGTGATTATTTAATATTGAGTCGTTCACACTGTGAGTCTTTCTTTCAGAGATTCCAGCCCGTCCCGTTTTGAGATCAGACCTGAGCTTGGCCAGAGCCTCCCTGTTGGGACCGGACCGCCCTTCAATCTCTCTTATCAGGTGGGCTCCTCACATCCAAACCAGGTTTTAAATAATACTCTCCAGAATGAATCAGAGCACACACGCTGTGCATCTGGACAAAATGAATATTTTCTTTGGACTTCTAAGATGTTTTTCCTAAAACTATTTGTTTCGCAGATCCAAAATCTCGGCATGTTTCCCGTATCTGAGCTTCTCTTCACGTTAAACGTCTTTGCTGTGACCAGAAATGCAAACGCTCTCCTGCGCCTCTCAGACTTGGATATTGATCAGGTGCATTTTTTGTCTTAATTATGTTTACAGATTCTTCAATTAATCAAATTTCAGCCTCAAACTACGAACATTGTTTTTTTTTTTAAAGAAACAGTTAATCTAGAACTGAGCATTGTGCAATTATTATTGTAAACGAATCCTTTAACTGCTTCCAGAGCTTGTTATTTTGCCTGTTTCGTAATGCAAGCAATCTGTTTATCCAGTTTATCTGAGTTGGCACAGCTCAATCAGTAGTAGTTTTAATGAGTGCTGTTCTTATGTAAATCCTCATCTGTTTTGTTATCAAGAATGACTTGTGGCGTGTGTTTCAGGGGATAATTCACGCAAAAATGAAAACGTGCTGTTAATTTACTCACCTTCAGGCCATCCAAGATTTTTTTTCTTCAGTAGAACACTAAAGAAGAATTAGAACTTTTTAGCACCAAGGATTTTTAGCCCGCTGTCCGTTTTTAAGAGTAAAAAAAGGAGCACAGAATTAATACACATGGCTATTGACGATATATTGAGATCTTACGAAGCGAAACAATCAGTCTGTGCAAGAAAGTGAATATTATTTACAGGATTATAATCCAGAGCCTTAGGCAAAAGGTCCAAAATGATGTCCGGTTCACAAACGAATCATTCAGTTTTTTTGAGTGAACTGGATGAGTCAGTTCAACAAATAGGACTGAAGCATCTGAAACCGTTTGTGGCTCAAGCAGCTCAGATCTACAAGTTACTCAATCAAAACTTACTTTCAGATGCCTGACAGTCACCAAGACTCAAATCAGCCAAAATACCAGCGTATCTGATCCTGCGATGAATGAATCATTCCTCCAACAGTCACTGAACTGAGGAAACAGTTCGGCTCGGACTGAAGAACTGATGAGCCGCTGATGTGCGCATGTGTGAACCGAACACTCGAATGAAGGAGAGAAATAAATGTTTTTATGCTTTCTCTTTGTTTATGTGAAAAGAAGACAAGTTTATTTACTTTATATGTTTTAGATATGTAAAACACCCACATTTTGCATAATTGGTAGGTACTTTAATAATATTTTTGCTTTTTCAGCATTGAGTGATTGCGAAAACAAAGTAGTGAATTGAACCAGTTCATTGAAACAAACTGTCAGAAAGAATCAGTCTGCGAGATAGAATCAAATTTATTACAGTGGTGTTATAAATAATGTTCAGCTTCTTGCACAGACTGATTGTTTCACTTCATAAAACCTCAATATATCATCAGGAGCCACAGGAATTCATTTTGTGTTGCCTGCTATGCCTTTTTTGCCTCTCAGAGTGATGGTAGCTGCTGACTTGCATTTTATGAATCACCAAGGATCACAGCCCTGCTGAAAAAAAAACTATAGAAACCATCACAGAAACTTCTAATGGTTTCCACAACAAATACCAATACAAACCATCAACTTTTAACCATTAAAAATGGTTTTCTGTAGTGTGTTTTGGGACATATTCCATTAAGATGTATTGGTTTTAACAAGCCACCAATAGAAGGTGACCAATTATCAGTAGAAACCCACAGGGTCCATTACAGTTTCCATTAAAGCCTATACAAATCCCATTATAACCAGTAAAACCATTACAAATTTTGTGATGGTGTCTATTTGTTTTTCAGCAGGGAGTTTCAGCTAAAAATCTTCTTTACTGTTCTACTGAAGAAAAAGATATTTGATGGCCTGAGGGTGTGTCATTTTTGGGGTGAACTGTCCATTTAAGAGCACTGTTTGTTCGTTTCAGACGGCTGGCTCACACTGCAACGCTCCACGTGTCATTACCGCCGGCTCATCCTCTCAGGAAGATCTCTCCCTCAACCCACACATGGTAAACTTTTTACACATCGTCCAAACTTAAAAGTTTTGTGATACACAAATTGCATCCATCTGCAGAGAAACAGCGCAACAGAAGGTTAAAGCGATGAGCTTGATGAAAACAAACCACCCAGCCTGCTCGATCACATCCTCTTGGCTAAAGATAACACAAACATTTGTTTGGAATCTATATGTGCTCCTGCTCCAAATTGGAAATGATTCACTTACAGTTTCCTCTCTGGCACATTCAGTTTCCAAGAGATCAAAAAGTCTTTTGTGTAATTCATATTGTGTTATTTGTGTTCACAGAATGCATCCACCAGCGACACGTTATTAGCGCAGTGTAGAATCAACCTGTTTCCCCAAGGAGACGTTAGCATCACCGCGACAGGATGGCTCAATCTGCATTCTTTATTAGCTGTGAGTATCTCAGATATGCTCCGTGAACCCTGCTGGAAAAAATAGGTGGTCAGCTGTATATATATATACTGTATACACACACACACACACACACACCGTGATTAGCTCAGGGTAGAATCAACCTGTTTCCCCAAGGAGACGTTAGCATCACCGCGACAGGATGGCTCAATCTGCATTCTTTATTAGCTGTGAGTATCTCAGATATGCTCCGTGAACCCTGCTGGAAAAAATAGGTGGTCAGCTGTATATATATATACTGTATACACACACACACACACACACATATATATATATTCACACACACACACACACACATATATATATACACACACACACACACACACATATATATATATATTCACACACACACACACACACACACACACACACAC
>NW_015505556.1:1531573-1541262 GCF_001515645.1 Sinocyclocheilus grahami
CACACACACACACATATATATATATATATACACACACACACACACACACACACACATATAAAAGGACAAGAGGAAATTAACAGGAAAATAAATTACAGTTATATTTATCAGTACCTGTTATAATAATTTTTCACATAAGGAATTTGTTCACAGTCATGATGATTTTAAATGCCACTTTACCTAATTGTTAACAAATTGTATAAAGGTTTTCTTTCTTTTTTCAGTTATATTTTTATAAAATTTGATTGTATTATCCAATGGAACAACAACAACAACAAAATACCGAACCATACAGAACTTTTCCACCCCAGCATATATAATAAATAATATAATAAAAATATATATGTGCAATATTTTATTGTATATATATATATATATATATATATATACACTGTATATACACAAACACACACATTATACTTTAAAAATAATAATAATAAATTAACAAAAAAAAAACATTTATCAGTCTAGTATCTGTTCTTGTAAAATAATAATAATTTCTCACATCAGGCATTTGTTCACATTATTGTTTGGTTATTATCATTATTATTTTACGTTCCACGTTATCTACTTGTTAACCAATTATTTAAAGGGATGCATATATTATTAAATGCATCTACTTTTCCTCTAACTATACATGTCAATTTTCCCAAAGCAAGCTTTTGTGCTAATTTCCTATTGAAACGGCAAGTTGGTGCAGGACATATCGAAGAGGACTTTAAATTGTTATGAGCTGTTTATTTGCAGAGATGCGATTAATAAACCTCCTCATCTCATTCCTCAGGTGAAATTTAAACGCTTAGATCTGGTAATGACGGCTGTAGTTGAGTTGAGCCCTTCAAGTCCGATGTTCCTCCACGAGGAACGACCCATGAGACACGTGAGTACCTCCAGAATGCTGTACATGAGACACTTCATGGATATGTAATGATGCATCTGAGTTCCTTTATTACATTTGCTTGTGCTGGAAGTAGAAGCTAGTGTGACACGCACCGGTGTAATGAGAAAGAAAGACCAGTTGCTTACAGAAACTAAATGTGAAAAATGAACAAATTCTTCTGAGAACTAAAATAACTCTAGTGATGTGCTGCCCCCTTATGGATAAATCAGTCTTTTTTTACTTGATAACTGGTGCAAAAATACAGTGTTAGTCAATTTAATCGCACACACACACACACATCTTCTAACATTCATTTGTGCAGGTTTGCATATGAGGCCTGATCTTGTATACCCGATTCTTCCAAGAATTTGACTTTTCACAGTGATGTGCTGCCCCCTTATGGATAAATCAGTCTTTTTTTACTTGATAACTGGTGCAAAAATACAGTGTTAGTCAATTTAATCGCACACACACACACACACATCTTCTAACATTCATTTGTGCAGGTTTGCATATGAGGCCTGATCTTGTATACCCGATTCTTCCAAGAATTTGACTTTTTAAGCTTTTGGATTTTGGTTCTGTAGATAATCCTGGAGATTAGGAAGGAGGAAGATTACCGGATTCCCATCTGGGTGATTGTTGGGAGCACATTGGGAGGACTGCAGCTTCTGGCCCTGCTTGTACTGGCCCTCTGGAAGGTCTGAGACGGTTTTTATTCACAGTTACCAAGCTAATATGAACGTATGTATGCAGCGTCTGTCCGCGGCACCCAGCTACGTCGTGTAAGAGTGTAGGCACACCGGCGGCGTCTGTACGAGGCGCCCAGCTACGTCGTGTTGTACTTGTAAGAATTGTTCTAGACATGCCGAAAATGGGACGCTACAGCACAGCAGCTCTTCTTCTTGGTTTTCTCTGACGCACTAACTCTGCAGCAGCACTTCTTCGTCGTCGTCTCATCTGAAGCACTCACTCAACCAAGCGCTCTAACCACAACCTCGCCCCTCCCCACCCCCCAACCATTCACATTTCTGTAGGCGGGAATTATTTGTAATGAAATTCTAATGAGCCGCTTTGTGACATCACAAAACCCGGAAACCAAACGCTGTAGTCCAAACGAGCCGTTCATTGTAGTTCTTGAAAAGGGATTTTTTTTAAACGAAATATCTCCCTTTGGAGTGGACTTTGAGATTTGTAACTTTCTAGATCTTTTTTATGCCCAAACATACACACTGACTAAAATTTAAAAAAGTGAAAAAGCATAATAGGACCCCTTTAAGGTCAAATCTCTCAGGACGCTTCCGCTATTTGATTCGAAACTATTTTTCAGTTTTTCTTTCATCCGCAGCTTGGATTCTTCAGCAGGCGAAAGAGGGAAGAGCAGGCGACCAATGAGAAGACAGCAGAGGATCGGTAATGCCGCCGCAACCTCCTCAGCCAATCACTCAGGGACTCTCCAGACACGGGTGTGTGTCAGCCAATCAGCTCCTCTCGAGCACTGCCACGCCCTCCTGCAGTCCGATGCAGAACCAATCAGCTCGCTTCCCCTGGCCGTGCTGCCAATTAAGACAGAAGATGTGAAGATGCGGTTTATGAGGAAGAAATTTCACGTAGTATGAGACTTTGGAAACAGGTGGAAAGTCCTAGTCAACGGAAGAAAAAACACTAATGAAGAGGCTTCGGGTTGAACCATTTTGAGAGGTTTTGGTGCTGATAAATTTGTTGCATTTCACGAAACAAACCTCAGATTGTGGAACAGAATCCTAAGACTTTTTTTGTTTGTTTGTTGCAGCGTAAATTCAAGCGGTTGCACTTGCACATTGTAAAGAATTTTGAACTTGAACTGTGTAAATATTTTTAAAAAGTTCAGCAATATAATGTAAAACTATGATAAAAAAAAATATTTAACCATGAACTTATGCACCTTAATGCAGTTGGTTGCAACATCTGTTCAAGGTTCATGTATTTGAGATATTGTCATAATCACAATTTTATATACAGTACATTGCAGCTGGAATCGGAAGTATTGCTTCCATGTGTATTTCTGTGTTTTTCATCATCAAAACTGGTAAAAGTGTTTAAGGGTAGTTGAAATAAACATTCACATTTTGCTTTTTTATTCAGACTTATTTCTTGCCTTTTATTTGCAATATTTTTTTTTATTTGACTGCAAATGTGCTGTCATAAATAATGCAAAACAATATATATATATATATATGTTAGTGCTGTCAAACGATTAATCGCATCGAAAATAAGTTTTTGTTTACATAAAATATGTATGTGTACTGTGTATATTTATTTTGTATATATAAATACACACATATGCATGTATATATTTATGGAAAATATGTTGTTTATATTTTAAATATATTTATATATAATATAAATTATATAAATATAAATATATACATGTAAATATTTTTGAAATATATGCTGTATGTGTGCATTTATTATATACATAATAAATGTGCACTGTTTTTTACTACAACGCTCAAACTTGTCCTGATGCTTGATGCGCCATATTTGAATGTACTCCAGCATGAATGAAAATATATTATGTAAACAAAAACTTTTATTTTGGATGTGATTAATCGCAATTAATCATTTGGCAGCACTAATATATATATATATATATTTCTGTAGTGTGATATCCAAAAAAAAAAATACTGTAAAAGTACGACATATGTAATTTCTCCATTAATATTATCATAAGACTTAGACAAAAATGCTAGAAATTTATAAAATATTCTTGACATCTCAACTACCCTTAAACACTTAATTTTTTCATGATCGCGGTCTCGAATAACAGTGTCTGTGTTCAGAACGGAATACTAGTCTACTACTTACAAGCACACCGTATACTGCAGACTATTTAAAAAATACTAAGTGAAATGGTATGCATTATTCCATGTGTAAACCATATAAGGTTATTTACATTTAAAGTCAAAGTATTTATGAGGATGTCACCCTGACCAAATTATTAGTAAGACAAATTTACAATCCATTCATCACACTGGAAATGTGAAAGATCAAGTTAAATGCATTGCATTGATGGTTATAAGGTTATTCAGTGCAGTGTGCACAATTTGATAAATGTAGGTCATGCGATGCATAAAAAGCATACTGTGCACACTATACATACTTCAAGTAGTTTGATGGTTCTGTTCTAAACAGTCATGTTTTCAGACAGTATTTTCTTCTGACATGGCTTCACAGCTTTCACAGTTTAAGACACCGTGGTGATTCGATGGTCAGTCGGTTTAATTGTTGTCATTTATGTCACCATTTTATTGCATGTAAAGATGACAGCTGAATGTTTGTCATGTGCTTTTAATCGGACCACTGAATAAATCACCTTGATTTAAAAGACTAAATATTTGTTTTTGAATTCCCTTATTTAAGAAATAGTTCTAAATTTAGCATTCCAAGACTTGCTCAGCAATGGATGCTCTGCAGTGAATGGGTGCCGTCAGAATGAGAGTCCAAACAGCTGATAAAAACATCACAATAATCCACAGCACTCCAGTCTACCAGTTAAGTTTGTAAAGTGACAGGCTATGTGTTTAATAAATAGATACATCATTAAGGCACTTTAACTTCAAACCTTCTGTTTCTTCCTAAAAATACAAGTCCTCGATCCATAACGCTTCCTCCAGTGAAAATGTCATCTTGTCTGAATCAGGACAAGAAATCTGCACAGATCAAGCACTGTTTACTAGCCAAAACAGCTCTAAATAAATATGTGAGAGGATTTTGATGTGAGAGACAACAGGTGATGGACTTCTTCACTGGATTATGGAGTCATATTTTGGCCAGAAGCGACGGTTTGAAGTTAAAGTGGAAATTTGTTTTTTTACAAGCACGCAGCTTTTCACTTCACAAGACATTAACTGATGGACTGGAGTGGTGTCGATTATTGTGATGTTTTTATCAGCTGTTTGGACTCTCATTCTGACGGCACCCATTCACTGCAGAGGATCCATTGCTGAGCAAGTCTTGGAATGCTACATTTCTCCAAATCTTGGTTTCTCCAAATTTTTCGTTTTTGGGTGAACTATTCCTTTAAAAATTGCAATTCAAATGCGGCAGAATCACACAGAGTCTGACAGGTGTCTTAGATCGATGTTTTTAATCTTGTTATATTTGGTTTGGAAATAAAAACTTGTTGATCAATCTTCAGTAATTAAAGAATAAAACATGGTGCAAACAAAAAGGGTTAAAAACCTTCACATTCGGCCACATTCAAGCAGACATGCTCTCAAACACACACACACACACACACAGAGCTAAAAGCAGGAAGACATGCTGCTCACACACTCACACAACAGCACCATCCAGAAAAAGGCCCCGTGACTCAAAAAGAGCTCCAGCACGTGTTCATTAATGCGAGTCAGAATTACAGACTCGCTAATTGGCTTTGAAGTGGCATCATGGATTAAAAAAAAAAGAACCATAATAATAATAATAATAGTCCAACTTTCTGGTTACAGGCACATTTTAATATTCAAATAAAAGAAACCACCTGACACGGAGTTTAGCTTTAGGATATCAACTCTCGGCTATTGATTCATTATAAAATAGACATTTTTCACTCTGTTTTAAATAAACCTCTTATAAAATATGTTAAGAAAACAAAAAATATGAAAATTTTGACAAAAGAGCAGCTTAATAAAAAAAGCTGTTCACATTGTCATGACTACAGTCTGCCAAAAGAAGAAACGTATTCGTTTTCAAAATAAGAGTCTTTTGCGCTGCCAGTATCCATCAGCATTAGCATCCTCTTTGATTTGTTAAAAAAAGAACCAGAATGAAACTGGAAACTCCAGTTCCTTTGGGATAAAATGCTGCAGTTAGATTTAGTTAGATCTCCCAAACGGATGTATATTTTCTACATTTTCTAGACTTGCAATCCGTGCAGAGCACTAAACGAGGTCAAATTAGGGGTTCACAGCACCGTTTCACAGGTTAAAACAAACTCCAAAAACCAGATCTGATGGAAAAACAAACGCACAGGTCAGTGAAATTCAACAAACTCCTCCAGGCTTTTGGGAATCTGGTCCCGATACAAGATCTGATGTTGCTGCACGGCGCGAGCCGCCAGGCATTTCAGACTCATCTTTATCTGCGTCTTCAGAAGGATTTCAGAAACGCCCGTTGTGCTCTTATCAAGCGGGGTCTTCTTTTGCTTGTTGGTCATGTCCGTATGAGCGCCGGCTTCGACGAGGCTGATGATGATGGCGTGGAGGGTCAAGAAGTCGCTGATGGGACGGTTGTACTGTACGATGAGGTGTAAAGGGCTGTTTCCTTCATGGTCCACGGCGTTTACCTGCGCTCCGCAGTCTATAAGCAGCTTGGTCACTTGCGCATTTGGAAAACTGCACACGTCGTTGGTGTGGAAGTCGTCTACTGGCGTACTAGAGCTAGCCGCTAGGTGCAAAAGCGACAACCCCTCTCGGGATCGCGGATCTAGGCGTATTAAGTCGTAGATCTGTTTGTTTATACGCGCTCGTTCCTCTTCGCTGCACTGCGTTTTCGTAGAGATGCAAACCAGGTAGAGGAAAGTGAACACGTTGGATTCGTAGCTGTCGGTGGCCGCCAGCATTTCCGCATCGGTGGTGGTTCGCAAGCGCGACACGCTGCGGCGGATCTCTAGGACGCTGGCGCTCAAAACGTGTTCAACGTCCGATGCGCGGACCGGCTCCTTCAAGTGGACCATTTGCGAGAACACTTGCGCAAATCTCAAGAGGTCTTTATGCGTGTTGCGGTTTCCTTGCTGGCGTAGATGTAAGGCGTGCAGCCAGAGTTTGATGCACTGTTCGAACTCCATGTTGTCGGCGTAGACCGCGCCGCGATATATTATGGGATGTGACACGTCTATGTTATCCACACCCAGAATTCGTTCACGAATCATGAGGCCTTCCATGTGTAGTGCATCCCGGTCGTGTCGAATGGCATCCAAGTCTTGCAAATTTTGGCACTCGGCCCTCCCTCCATACGCCGCAACAGGAGACGGCAACTCTTTGGCGATAACCCTCTCGGGATCGTGAAATCGCTCCAGCATGGCGAGGTACAAGTAGTGGTAGGTCTTAAGAATGTCGTAATTCTCACGGTCGTTGGCGAAAGACGCTCCAAGCAGTTCCAATGCCTCAATGCGGCTAGGTACATCGCAATCCGCATGCGACAGCAGCAGCTCTACGACGTCCGCCTTGCAGCTCTCGGCTGCCACTTTCAGTGGCGTCATGCCATGTCGCGAATCATGAGGCCTTCCATGTGTAGTGCATCCCGGTCGTGTCGAATGGCATCCAAGTCTTGCAAATTTTGGCACTCGGCCCTCCCTCCGTACGCCGCAACAGGAGACGGCAACTCTTTGGCGATAACCCTCTCGGGATCGCGAAATCGCTCCAGCATGGCGAGGTACAAGTAGTGGTAGGTCTTAAGAATGTCGTAATTCTCACGGTCGTTGGCGAAAGACGCTCCAAGCAGTTCCAATGCCTCAATGCGGCTAGGTACATCGCAATCCGCATGCGACAGCAGCAGCTCTACGACGTCCGCCTTGCAACTTTCGGCCGCCACTTTCAGTGGCGTCATGCCGTGTCCGTTAACCACCATAGCTGCTTGGCATCGTACCAGCTCCTTCACGATATCCAGATGCCCGGCTTCTGCGGCAAAGTGCAGCGCAGTAGCCCCGCAGTGAGCTTTGGCATTAGGATCCGCGCTATGCTCCAGCAGGAAGTAAACAACGTCGGTGTGGCCCTTGTAAGCGGCGATCATCAAACAAGTGTTGCCGTACTTATTGGCAATGCTGATGTCGGCCTTGTGCTCAACGAGATATCGTACGATGTCCAGCCGGCCGTCGAAGCACGCAGCCCTGAGGGGGGTGGAGTTGGTGAAGGTGGTGTGATTCACGTGGGCGTTGTGCGAAACCAGCAAACGTACCACTTCTAAATGCCCAGCGCCAGCTGCACACCAAAGAGCCGTGGCACCATCAATAATATACCTGTAAGAGCGAAAGACACATCAGCAATGGCATAGTAAAACACAGGGCTCTTTTGGAATAGCTACACAATAATGACATTTGTGCCAGCATTTACTCGCTCTCATGTTGTTCCAAATTTCACAATTGTAACTGCTCACAAGCACAAACACACAAAGCAATTATATGACTTCAGAAGACTTAAAATACAGCGCAAAAGTCACATTAGTGGAGATCTCCTTAATTTACTTTAATTGCATGAAAAAAAAATTCTGCTAAACACCTCTTTTCATATTCCACATGAAGTAAATCATACTGGTTTGGACATGTATCATCAACATGAAAACATGACAGATTCATATGTCTTTTGTTTGGGGAGAACAGCATTTTATCACACGAGGAATACTCGTTTCTGATTAGTCGAGCACGGTTTTCAGCGGTCTAATTTCCGCTGTATATCAATCCGCTCATCCGGGTAACTGAAACCGGCGCTCCTTTCATATGTCTCATATCCCTCCGCGGACTCGCGCTCTTTTTATTTCATACGCCATTTTTCGAAATAAATGTATCGCTTACATAATCAGTGCATAGACATGTGTACGTTAAATAATAAACAACTCACCCGTCAAATCTGACAGTCCCTGTCTGTTCGGTGTCCACTTTATAATGGTGCAGAAGCAGCCGGACCACCTTGTCATGTCCGTTCCGAGCAGCAATAATGAGCGGTGTGGACCTCTGTCCGGCCTCCTGGGTCACGTACTCCAGCAGGTATCGGGTCTGGACGCCGGAGTGGTTCAGGAGCAGTGCGGCCAGGGTCAGGACTCGCCCCTCGCTGGCCGCTTTGTGAACATACCGGGCCAGGGACTCCAACCGGGCCAGAGCCGGTACCTCCGCCATCTGTGCAAGATTCGCCCGCTGATCTCAGAGCAGATCAATTCGCCTCCCATTAAAACCCCCTGCCTGAGCTCTGCAGCTCATCTATGCAGCACACGGAGAGTCTCCGCCGGACCAACTGCCATTACAGCCGATCGCTATTCTCTTTCACTTCTAACCGAAGCGAGTTCCCTCGCCCCATTCCTTCACTTTTATGCGTCGGTTTGTTGTGATTTCAGTTCTGGGTCCCTCCGCCGACAATGACCGCCGAACGAATCCTGATGTCGCTGATGAATCCGAATTAAAGCTCAAATCTGCGCTAAGTGTGTTTGTGTTTTTCACCTCTGCCTGAAACGACGCCCGGAAATGAAGTCAGCAATAACAGGAAGTGCGTCACTGGGGTTCTAAGATGCATTTACGAAATAAAAGTCCCATAAAATAATATAAAAAACAATCAATTATTTTAATAATTAATCCCAATAAAATTACATAGAAATACCATGGCAAAACCTGACCGAGGAAACCCGTATTTTCCATATATGGTATAATTTCATACGTAAAATAACTATTAGTGTATAATATGCTATAATATATCATTTATGTGTTTGTTTAGTTGTTCTCCACAATGTCAGAAACCTGGACCAAATAACAAACAATAATCTGGATCTGAAAATATTCATACATCAGATAATATCAGTAATAAACAGAAATTAAATTTTAAAACAATTTTAAAAATCCCAATAATTAATCCCAATAAAATAACGGTAACACTTGACTAAGGTAACCATAGTTTCCATATGATATAATATGATAACATGATTTATTATATCTATTTAAAAATGTATTGATGTGTGTGTGTCTGTGTGTGTGTGTGTGTGTGTGTGTGTGTGTCTGTGTGTGTGTCTGTGTGTGTGTGTGTGTGTGTGTGTGTGTGTGTGTGTGTGTGTGTGTGTGTGTGTGTGT
>NW_015505556.1:1541514-1575566 GCF_001515645.1 Sinocyclocheilus grahami
TGTCTGTGTGTGTGTGTGTGTGTGTGTGTGTGTGTGTGTGTGTGTGTCTGTGTCTGTGTCTGTGTCTGTGTCTGTGTGTAAACCAAAGATTTGCTTTATGTGTTTGTTTAGAAGTTTTCTACAATGTCAGAAGCCTGGATCCAATACCAAAAAATAACATGGATCTGAAAATATTTATATATTTACACATCACTGTACAATAGATAATATCAGTAAAAAAATTAATAAATAAACAAATAAATATAATTAGTTGTAATGTTATATACATATATATGTGTATATATATATATATATATATATATATATATATATATATATACAGTATATATATATATACTTGTAATTTTCTTACAAATAGATTTAATGATTCAATAATAAATACAGTTGTTGGTTTTTTTTGGCAGGCTTTTCTAGGGACACACAGTGCTGTATATTCAACAGAAATATTAAACCCTGAAACATGTCATGCGTTTATCTGCACAATCAACTGCACCAACTATAAATGCACCGTATCAATTTGTTTGATTTTACTTCATGAATAAACATTTCTTTTTATAAATAGTCAGAAGTCAGTGTGTAGACCTGATGTATTGTGTCAGCTCAGTGTGAACTATAGGGCGGGACACTCACATCTTCTTGTGTTACAGCTACACCAGACACCTGCCATGAGTGTCCTGCAGCTTTACAAGCGCTGCATCCAGGAGAGAGCAGGACTAAACCAGGATGATTGCTTTCTTTTGGCGCTTTACCCGTCAGCTGAGGTCAGAGGTCAGTCAGGGGATCATCTGTCTGCCTCCAGTGTGGATGAAAGCAGAAAATCTTCATGGTGCCACTGAAATGCCATCCATCATGCACAGGAGGCAAAACTGTGCCGTGCATGCTGCCTGCCTGACCAGGTTTGAACTTTTCATATTGTTGATTTTTATACCACATGCTGTGTGAAGTACAATGAAGGTTTTGTAAACAATTCAGATGCATTGTAAAAGATTAATTAAGTGCATATGAGCAGTTGGTTTTTGTTGACAGTTTTGGTTCTAAAAACTATATATACACATATATATACATACACACACATATATATATATATATATATATATATAGACATATTAATATTTAAATATAAAAAATGTGTCTAATGATTAAATATTTATTTCAAATCATTTTTAATATATTCATAAATATATATTTATATATTTCAAAAAATGTGCTTGGATTGGGTTGAATCCACCTTAGAATCACATTCAAAAGCTCTTTGATGCCTCCCAGAACCCCTGCAGCCGGAGATATTGCATTGGGATTTGAGGGAAACCAATCGGATGAGATTAAAGTGCGTTTCCCACGGCGGTCCATGAGACGCTTTCTATCCGCTTTCTACGTTTTCTTGATCTGTAAATGGAGGGAGAGTCTGGATGCATCCCAAACCATCATCATTACACTTGCACTTTATAGTTGAATGTTTTTTAGGCCAAGACTTTGTGATCTGAACCAACGCTAAGTATTTAACGTAAACTCTTCACGCTTCTATAGTGAGTTCTGCACCAGGGTTATTATAATCAAGTGAAACTAAATGTTATTTCAAATTAAAAGGAACTTTAACTGGAATAATTTAAAATATATATTTTTTAAACGTAAGAATATATACTTTTAAAAAATTACAATAGTTTATTTCAGCAACTAAAACTGAAATAAAAATAAAAAATCTAGACATGAACATAAAATGACTGAAACTTTAACTATAATTAAAATGAAAACAAAATGTTCATAAAACCTATAATAGTATCTCTATAACACTTACTTTTTTTTTTCTTTTTTTTTCCAAATCTAATTTATATTTTTGCAATGCACAGTTCGAATGTGATCTTGAATATTACTTTTGCATTTTTTGTAGAGATGCACCGATTGCGGTTTTCTTGGTTTTCTTTGTCTTTTGTTCTTTGATTAATATGACAGACAGCAGCAGGTATATTGGACTGCGGTCCCTTTAAGAGTTTATCCACGGACCCAATATACTGTTACACAACATGTGTTCTCTTTCTCAACTATTTAACATCCCAAAACTGACTGTGTTTAACTGGATACTCGCCAAGACGGTCATTTTGACATAATTTTGTATGTATTTGACCGTTTTAGCGCAGTTAGCCACTCATTTTGGTATTTGTGGCTCACAAGCTGTTTGAGACTGAGCGTGGCTTGTGCGCACCACTAATATAGATCAGTGGTGGTCTTAATTTTATTGTAGTTATTGTTATTTAGTGTTAATTCTCTGGCACAAAATGTTTTATTTAAGCTGTAAGGCGCCTAAAATCACTGATGTTTGATGTTTTTTCTGTGGGTTTTTTAAGATCTTTTGTCCTTTGGAGTGGTTTCCTTTGAATAAACCCAGTACCGGTGACTATTTCCACATGCTGTACAACATCACAACACCCTTCCTGCTGCTTAAGGTGAGTCTATTATTATGAAGCAGGTCACCAATTGCGGTTACACCTATTTCTAGGCTCCACCCCTTCGATAAGCCCCGCCCCTTTGCAAATTGCAACGCACTGGACCAAGATGTATTACACTTTCAGGATGGATGGCTGTTTTTGGCACGGCTGCTTTCGGTAAGGTTGGACACTTTGTCAGTGTCATATTTGTCGATGTGAGGCTCAGACGTTTTATTATAAAGCTCACAGAGCAAAACAAGATCAGAAGTAGGTGATATTTATGACCTCAGCCGCTACATGTCGCTGAAAGCAGGTATATTGGACTGCGGTCCCTTTAAGAGTTTATCCACGGACCCAATATACTGTTACACAACATGTGTTCTCTTTCTCAACTATTTAACATCCCAAAACTGACTGTGTTTAACTGGATACTCGCCAAGACGGTCATTTTGACATAATTTTGTATGTATTTGACCGTTTTAGCGCAGTTAGCCACTCATTTTGGTATTTGTGGCTCACAAGCTGTTTGAGACTGAGCGTGGCTTGTGCGCACCACTAATATAGATCAGTGGTGGTCTTAATTTTATTGTAGTTATTGTTATTTAGTGTTAATTCTCTGGCACAAAATGTTTTATTTAAGCTGTAAGGCGCCTAAAATCACTGATGTTTGATGTTTTTTCTGTGGGTTTTTTAAGATCTTTTGTCCTTTGGAGTGGTTTCCTTTGAATAAACCCAGTACCGGTGACTATTTCCACATGCTGTACAACATCACAACACCCTTCCTGCTGCTTAAGGTGAGTCTATTATTATGAAGCAGGTCACCAATTGCGGTTACACCTATTTCTAGGCTCCACCCCTTCGATAAGCCCCGCCCCTTTGCAAATTGCAACGCACTGGACCAAGATGTATTACACTTTCAGGATGGATGGCTGTTTTTGGCACGGCTGCTTTCGGTAAGGTTGGACACTTTGTCAGTGTCATATTTGTCGATGTGAGGCTCAGACGTTTTATTATAAAGCTCACAGAGCAAAACAAGATCAGAAGTAGGTGATATTTATGACCTCAGCCGCTACATGTCGCTGAAATTATGCATCACCCCAAACCTGTTGGAAATGAACAACTCGGACCTTTACATCTGAGGAAATATCTGGCAGACGTTTCTGCAGTTCTTTGTCTTCTTGGATGAATTGAAGATTTCTCTGTGTCTCAAAGAACTGCGAAAGAACTGGTTTGCATGATTGATTACACACAATGCATGCATCCAGAAATCTGTGATGATATTCTTGACAGGTCAGTGTTGAAGAAATGCTTTTGTAGCAAAAGCTTATGGACGAATTTATAATAAAAGTCCCGATCTGAATCAAATGATTCACTAACCTGCACCCAATTCCTGATCTAAATTAAATGATACGCGCTCCGAAGTTCCGTTCTGAATCAAAAGATTCATGATATGCACTCCACAGGCACGATCTGAATCAAATGATTCACGATATGCACTCCACAGTCACGATCTGAATCAAAAGATTCACGATATGCACTCCACAGGCACGATCTGAATCAAATGATTCACGATATGCACTCCACAGTCACGATCTGAATCAAAAGATTCACGATATGCACTCCACAGTTCCGATCTGAATCAAATGATTTGCGATAACCAAAGTTCTGATCTGAATCAAATGATTCACGATATGCACTCCACAGTCACGATCTGAATCAAATGATTCACGATATGCACTCCACAGTCACGATCTGAATCAAATGATTCACGATATGCACTCCACAGTCACGATCTGAATCAAATGATTTGCGATAACCAAAGTTCTGATATAAATCAAATGATTTGCAATCCGCGATTGGAGCACTTTGAAATAGTGAGTGGTTTTGCGAGCAGTGGTTTAACTGATTCAGAGTTTCAAAAAGCTCCATTTCAAAAATCACTAAACATGCTTTTTAAAATCATCACAAGTAATGTCGAAATTTGAAAATGAACGGCTCCTTTGATCTGTTTTTTTCGATGATGAATCACTTGAACTGATCGAAGTCAAGAGTTTGAATCAGTCTGAGTGAAATTCCAACTTAAATGACTCACTCAATTGATTTGGTTTGTCTGTTCTTCCGCAACAATACTACTACTGGCTTAGCTCGCTAGTTTGATTACATTTAACTGAAATAAACAAGTATGAAAAAAGTATGATGTTTACAAATAAAATCAATATTTCCATTCCAAAAATAACACCCAACACAAGTCTACAAACATATTCAGGTGAGGTAGCCGGTTTACAGCTAACTAGTAAAAACACTGGATTAAAATGACGAGCTGCACCTCAAAATAGAGTGTTTTCACAGCAGGTCATCAATCCGGAAGTCAACCATATTGGTGGCACTGAATGTAAGCAATGGCACTGAACCGAACGGAACTCGTCTATGGGCTTGGCGAAAAAACAAAGTAGTTCACTATGTCGGGATAAGAAATAGAAGGAAGAATTGTCAGTCCACAACAAAGGAGGCAGTTGTACGGATCTTTTCCACCTATTACACGACACTAAAGCCCTGTTCACACCAAGAACGATAACTATAAATATAACTATAAAGAAAATGATATTAGTGTCCACACCAGTGGACGATATCGTCTGGTTATTCTAAGCCTTGCTAATTTAAAAATTACAGCGATTCTAAAGCATTCAAGCAAGATGCGAAAGCAAGACTACATTCAATAGCCCTGAATTGCGTTTCTTTCCATGTCGTCTTTTTCCTCGTCGGCCATCGGCTCAAGAACCAGATGAGTCCTCTGCTCAATCTGACTTGTGCTGCAGCCTGGAATTAAACTATGCCATGTTGGTTTCGTCTGGCCAGAGGAGAACTGGCCTCCTGACTGAGCCATGGTTTCTCCCATGTTTTTTGCTCCATTACTGTCAGCAATGGAGTTTCGGTTCCTTGCTACTGTCACCTTGGCTTGCTTAAGGCTGATTTATACTTCTGCGTCAGACCTACGCCATAGCCTCTACGCCATAGGCTATGCATCGGTTTTAAATAATACTTCTGCGTCGTAGTCCGCGTTGACATGCAATTACACATGCAGTCTGCAGTGTCCACAGGCATGTTGCTGGTGTAACCCCTAGTATCAAAGCAAAAGCCGAAGAAGAAGCAGCTTGTCGGAGAAGCATCAGCAGTGTAGCGTCTGGACCACTCCAACACACAATATATATTTTGTTAGCTAGATTTCACAAATACGTGACGGGCGGAAAATAAATATCCAAGAACAGATCATTTATTTAAAACTGCAGGAGAAGATGGCATTCTTGCAGTCTCCGCAAGGACTTGTACCAGAACAACATTGTTTGTCACGGACAACTAAATGATGTATAATGCTATGTTGTATAATAAATGATAAGACACTTGTTCTTTGCTTTGTTTTATTTTAATTAAGAAGGTGTGCCATTAAAGTATATTAAAATGCAAAACACACACACACACACAAAACTACTAGCAGACCAATCACAGCGCTTGCAGTCCGTGTAGAATTGATGTGCCATTATATTTTTGGACAGCCTACGGCGTAGGTTGGATGCATAAGTATAAATTGGGCTTTAGTTGGGGACACTTAATTTCTGGCAATATTGTCGACTTGATTGCACAGACACTATTGGAACTGAACTGAACTGGATGATGATATCACTGAATCATCAATGAACTGACTTTAACTGAAAAACTGATTGTTTTCTATTGTCCTCTTGCACATGTTTTTCTTGTTTAACACAGTAAAGCTACTTTGACACAATCTGTATTGTATAAAGCGCTATATAAATAAAGGTGACTTGACTTCTTTTGCTTGAACGGACAAATACGTTTGTCTGGGTATACCTGACCGTGCCAGTAGAAAAAAACCCCGAGCGTTGAGCCCTGTGTTAACTGTGATTTAGCAGCTTCCACACATTTTTCCGTGGTTTAGACATCATAAATTAGTAGAACAATGTCTTCAGTCGTACATTAACCGTGCAATCCATAGTATCTCCAATATGGCTGTGCATCCGGGTAACTGACCAAACCTTGAGAGGTACAATGTTTACATGTTAGATGTTTACATGTTTTTTCCATAGTGCATATTATTTTTTAAGGGAAGACACTACGGGCAAAAATACAGTTTTTTAATGCACCGGTCAGTTTTGTGATTTTTCAACTGCTTTGCTTTCATAACGTGTCTTCTTTCAGACTAGTGGAAATACAGCATCTAAAATACACATTTAAGTGTTTATTTTATTGCACTTTATCTACTTGTGTCTGTAGTTTTCAATTCCAATACATATCTTGCTGTGAGATTTCCCTCCAATTTTTATAGAATTGTTTGTTCATATATCATTCGCCTGATTTCATACAACATTTTATTCCTATAATATGGGGGAAATTATTTTATTCTGTCTGTTGAGTGATAAAAATAGAAAAATCCCAAATCCCCTCTGTAAAAACCCGAAAATGTATGCTAATTAGTGCATATTCAATAAAGCTTTCAGAAAAAGAAAAAAAAAAGTTTCAGAAAACTAATACAAAACAACTCTCTTACTGTACTAATCGATTGGGGTCTGCCCAGGGGAAGTGTTATTTATTAATTTGTTAATTTTACCCCATTCATCTGTGATGTCTTTCCTCAAAAATATTTTGTTTATTAATGATGTATTTAAATTAAGTCAATAAAATAAAAACTAAATGATTTAAAGAAAGCATACAAAGTTTTGGCATACAAATATTTTTTGATTAAAATGTTGAAGTCAATGGAGACTCGTCTCTCTCTGTGCCGTCTAACGCCATCTTCAGGAATTAAAGTTAGTCTCATTACAAACAGCTGACTGTAGCACTGTAGAGCAGGTCTGCCAGTGGACATGGTCAGTTTAGCTTCTGTTCTTTGCATATTATTTCCATGTAAACAAAAATGTATTTGACTTTATGTATACTTATGTCATTGCAGGCGAAATTCCTCAGTCAAGATCAAATCAACGGTAAGCAGCTCTCAAGATTATGCTAAACTTTTCGTACAGACACACTATGTGATTGTTTTTATCTGATTAGTTAGATAAATACAGATTTATATCTTTAACACAAGCCAAAAATACAGGTTAATGTAGAGATTGAGCCACTTTTATCCTACCTGAACACCTATTAGGCTACAGCTTTCATAAAATGGTTAATAGACCAACCAAATATGATTATAGCCTTTATATGAATGAAAGCTTCATGATCTTTTTAATTATTTACATCTGCTAAACATATAAATGTTTATTGCTGTTATAGGCTTAATAGGAGGTTATTATATATGATTATAATATTGCACTGAAGCCCTTCAGTATTTTATTCTTTCACTGGAAACAATGTGGCTTTTGTTGCCGGTCACTGGACTTCAACTGACCGATTACTGCAGGACAAACACATGCAGATCCTCTGATGCAGAAACAGAGAGAGAACTGAACATGGAGCTCAAATGGGTACAACATATTAGAATAAATACAAGACATACACTGCAGAAACGCAAGGAAATCTTGAACGCTCCACTGTGTCATACTGTCTGGCTTTGATTCCTTCGTCCACCTGCTGTCGTTGATAATGCTGTAATCTTGAGTCCCTCCTAAACAGGTCGTCTCAGTTTATGCCAGAACAAATCCTTCATTTGGGATTAAAGAGATTCTTTGCCAAACTGTATCCAGTCCTTATCAAACAAAAAGCGTTTTTATCTGTCATCTGGATGCATTTCAAAGTTAATTTGGTTAAGGTGTTACATTTCAAGTGTTTGCATACTACACTTTCTGTGTATAGCAATACGTTTGTGTCTTCCTTCAGAGTATAAAGAGTGTTTTTCGCTGTACGACCAGAAGCGCAGGGGTAAAATGAAGACGCAGGATCTGCTGACGGTCATGAGAACTCTGGGCTGCTGTCCGACCCTGCAAGAGCTCGACAGACACCTGCTGACCCATACAATCGGTATAGTATATACAGCCTAGGGCTGCACGATTAATCGAATGCGATTGTCATGCGCATTTTGTTAGTAAAGCCGGTTCTGTAATCAGTAGGAAATCATCACCACGTGCTTTCAGATGGAGCGGAGTTTACTACACATAGCCGTAGTTCACTGACAAGTTACGCAAAAAAATCGAAGAAGACGTTCGTGAAAATGACAGCTGTTAGCATAGCTTCTCAGTGAACTACGGCTCTGTGTAGTAAATGCTGCTCCATCTGAAAGCATGTGAAAATACCACATTTAATAACATGTTTTTACTCCAAACTCCCTTCATAACGTCAGTCGAGTGTTTGAAATAAATCCTTCTGTGAGATGATGTGGCTTCTTACACAGAATAAGGCACGCGACATATTTCATGGTATTTAAGCAGTGATAAAGGCATTGCATTATAAATATACTTTATTTTAATGAAAATTATAATAATAAGAACTCAGAAAAAACGTATATTGCTGTAGTCGTGTGTTTATTAGTGACGTTGAATCAATAAAAGTTAAATCTTCTGTTTATTCAGCTGCAGCGATAGGCATTTTCTGGGTTTCTCTGGCCTTTGGATGGAGATTTACTACTGGTCACAGAACCGTGCTTCACTGAAAGATACGCATGACAATCGCAGCTTCTGTCGAATCTCGATTCCATTTCGATTTATCGTGCAGCCCTAATACAGCCACTTGTTCGTTTAAGTAAAATGGCTTGTGAGCTACAAAAACACTGATGTTTTCCTAAACTCCTCCCCTTCTGCTCTCCATCTGTCAGTCAAAATGATAGCCCCGCCCAAAACTCACTCTAGAGCGCAAATGTTCCCGCCCACTTTTTCAGCAGCCTGAAATTTTTTCCATAGGGATGTTTAAATTGTCTTTGTTAAAGAATTATAACCTATGAACCAAACTAACCAGTGTTGAGGTGAATCACAACATTACACACTTTGAAGCAAGCATTTGAAGCAAAAAAGTATTTGAAAATCAGACAATGACAGTGTAATGGCTTTAATGAAGGAAAGAACTACAATCCCATTTATTGCAAATGATACAATCAAAATAATACCAATGGATAAATATAAACTATTGATTTAAAGGTGTTGATTATGTTTATAGAAACAATATATTTTATATTTAGCACAAATATAACATTTGCAGTGCTTCATAGAAGTGGGTGAAGCTCTTTTGGCGTGATTTGCTTGTTGGGATTCTCACTGTGAATTCTGCTGTTGAATGCCAGTATTTTAAAAAATAAGTTGAAATATTGCAGGCTGATGGCTTCAACAGAATCAAATACCACCGATTAACAACTTCCTAGCTCACAACTGGTCTTTATTTAAAGTTCAGTTCAATTCAGTTCAATAAATGTCATTGTTGCAGTTCATCCATTATGAAACAAATTAATTTATGCATTAGCATAATAATTGATGAACTTTGCAACATTGACACTGTTATTGAACCGAATTGAATCAACATTAAACTGAATTAAGCTTAATTATGACACTTTTCTGCTTCTGTAGAGCAGCGTAAACAAAAATGATATTTTTTAACTGAAATGAACAAAAATTGGAATGAAAAATGTGGCAAAAATCTGGAAATAAAAACTAAACTAAAATTGAAACCTGATTTAAAAGTAAGTTAAATGAAAATAGTAATATTTAAGAAGAAAGAAAAACGAATAAAATGACAAAAGCACATAACAGAATTACTAAAAATGAAACTAAAATTAAAATGAGAACTGAATATCTAAAAATAAAAGGTGATGCAAAATAGTCATAAAAACTAGCATATAAATAATACTAAAATAACAGCTGCTTTACAGCTGAAATTTTCATAATTGGTGAATTTTGCGTGATTAACACCTGTTATTTTCCTCTTTTATTAATGAAACAATCCTTATTGTATAAAGTGCTATAGCAAATACAGTTACTGTTAAGTTAATTGATTAAAAATCAATTCCTCTATGGAGAAAATGAATGGGATTTTTAGTTCTCTTTTGGTTAAACCAAGCAGATCAATGAAAATGATCACTTGCTGACTTGCAGTGACTCTGAACATTAAGCTGAGATACTGGAAGTATTTGAACATCCAAACGAAAGACTCACGTCAGTGTTAAGTAAGTGTTATGTCCTGCTAAACTTCCAATCCCCAGGTAAAGTCAACAGTGTAAACTTGGCTTACTAAGTTAAATAAACTTGAAATCTGTAGGAGTACGTGGATGAAACTCAACAATAACAACCGCAAACCTCAGTGTGCACATCCAGATAAAGCCAGTGAACGCAGACGGTTTATAGAGTCTCCTGGAAGAAAAACAGAGCACTGAAAGTCCCACGCTACACGCTCACAATGATTTTAATTGAAGGAAGTGTCATTTGAACTGACATCACACGTGGTGCCGCTGATGAAATGAAGCCCTGCTTGACAAACGTGATGCAATGATCTAAATATAAACCCTCCGCAATAAATATAACTCTCAGCCTGTCAGACGTGATCAAACGGCTTCTGTATCTGAAGCTTTTTGGCAAAATGCTTTGACTCTGCCTGTCCCAGATAAGAGCGGCGAGTTGGACTTCTCCACGTTTCTCAGCGTGATGCATGCGCAGATCCAGCAGGAGAACCCGCGGGCCGAGATCCTGCAGGCCGTGAGGTTAATGGACACGAGCAAACGAGGCTTTATCACAGCGGCAGAGCTCAGGGCCAGACTGACAGGCTTTGGAGAGCGACTCACGGATCAGGAAGGTAAATCTGATTCAGACAAAGGGCACAGGGGAGATAGAACTACATTACCCACAATGCATTGTGCACAGTGTTGGGAAGGTTACTTTGAAAAAGTAATAGGTTACAGATTACAAGTTACCCTATTGAATATGTAATAAGTAGTGTAACTATTTCAATTTCTTTACTAAAGTAATGTAACTGATTACATTTGATGACTTTTCTAAATTTGTAATGTTTTCAACTGTTAATCATTTTCAAGCATGTAGTATTATTCAACACTGATTACTGTCACTTTAAAAAATCTTCATCGCTTGAATTAAGATAATAATAATTTAATTCTAAAGCACAGTCGCCACAAAATCAGACTTACTTTGAGATCGTTCTGAGGTTAAATACAGATTTAAATTCATAAGATATAGTTTAAAGGGCTCATATGATGCGATTTCAAGTTTTCCTTTCTCTTCGGAGTGTTACAAGCTGATTGTGCATAGATAAGATCCCTGAAGTTGCAAAGACTAAAGTCTCAAAACCAAAGAGATATTCTTTATCAAAGTTAAGAGTCAGCCACGCCCCCCTAAAACGGCTCGTTCTAACACGCCCCCACATATCTACCTCACTATGTGGAGTTTTGCGCATCGTGTGTGTGTGAGAGAGATAAAGAGAGAGAGGGAGGGGGTTACATCACAGTGGAGTCAGCTGAATGTGGAGAAACAAACTCATTTTTAGAAAATTGCCTTAAAAAAATATGTATTGTAAACAAAATCTACAGATGCAAATAGATACATTTCAATAAAATCTAAATTGTAACCATTAAAATCAATAAAATTGTAAATTTGGTGAATGTAAGTGCTGCTAAAGTGGAGAAACAAACTCGTAGTCATTCAAATCAAAATATGCAGACACGTATAGATGAAGTGCAACAAAATAAACACTTAAACGTGTATTAAAGATGTTTTCTTTCCACTAGTCTGAAATAAGACGTTATGGAAGTAAAATAGCCCAAAATCTCTAAATGAACCAGTTCATGATTATACAAGTTCCAACTTGTCATGTCAAATGCAGCATGTTAAACACATCTAGTGAAATCCTGCTGTCTGTGTTTGTGTCACAGTGGACGAGCTGCTGAGTGAAGCCGGCGTGACGTATGATGGGCAAATTAACGACGAGGGTTTTGCAAAGATGGTGACATTTCTGACCGGCTGATGCTGAACAAACTTCAGAGCTGCAATAAATCAGTAGCAGAATGTCATTCCAGCTGAAAACCACAGATATCACAGCCTCTAAATCTTCCTAAAACAGCACAAATGAAATAACTACACAAGCATGACCATATTTAACTGATAAAACACCTGCCGGACTGCTTCAGTCATTAACTAACGACCGTGGGATTGTTTCCAGAGTCACCAGAAGTGCGACTTTTTCACTTAAAGGTTAATAGTTGGCTTAAAGTCGACTTTCCTGAACTTTCAAAGTGTTTATTTAAACAGTCTTAAGCAGTAAAGATTTTAGATGATTGGTTTTGTATTTAAAATTGGGATCGCAGTGCCCTCTTGTGTGTATAGAGAGAATATTATTTTATATGGCATGAATCACATTTCTCAGAAATACATTTTGTCTTCTCTCAACCTTCTGGTTAAAAAAGAATAAATGTGTACGTGGATCACTAAATGCCCACTGCTCCTCTCTCTGTGTAAAAACATGTTTATTATAACCTATAAGAAGCAAGGACTGACAGCAAACTGTTGTTTTGTGAAGCATCGCAGAGCTCATTAATTCCCCTGTTGTCGTGTTATTGTTTGCATGGGTTTATGTGTCTGTGTTGAGATAATAAACTGAAGTAATTCTGTTGCGGTAGAGTTACTCCCTAAACCACAGACCTGCTGTCAAATGTTAATTAGATGGAATAACAGTAAAAGTTAACTTTGTAATTGTGCTTATGAGGAAAACAAACATTGCTATGATAAGACAGGACTTTATTATGGCCTTCAAATGGACAACATAGGAACACTGTTTACATTCATTTCCTTTCGGACCATCACCTTCACATGGTTGAGGTCATTGACACAGCTTTATTACATTTCAAATGAGCAATACATTTTAATTATTTCAGAATTTCCAGGCAATAGATTCAAACAACAAAAAGGAGGTCGGAAAGCAGCTAGGAATGATGCTGCTTTAAAATCTGGTGCATTTACAGTATGAGCATTCATTAAAAAATTATTTCAATCTTCGAGTATTTTTTATGCAAACAAAATCTTACTCCAAATTTGAATAAAAGTGAAAAGATGGGGTTGGTCAAAACATTTAAAATAGCTCAAACATATATAAATAAATCTTGGTATTATATATATATATATATATATATATATATATATATATGTGTGTGTGTGTGTGTGTGGCTTATTTTTTTTTTTTAATGCAATGAAGCAATAATATTTTACTCCGAACGTGTATAAGATAATAAATGAGGAAATGGCCTCATATTTCTAATAAGTAATGATAAGATATAATAACAACAACTATATAGTCGTATTATATCATAATGTTTATACTTATAATAATTGTATGCATAAACAATTATCGTCAAATCTTGTCTTTGTCTTCTTTTTTTTTTTTCCTCGAGTTTTAATGCAAAAGTATTTCCTCCAAACATGAGTAAAAGTGAAAACTATAAATAATTGCATTGCATCTTAAGACCAATATTTTATTTCGATAATTCGATACTCTGTACACCCAGGTCTGCTTCACCGCGCACGTTTACACGGAATAAAAGCACTCTTAAATTCAGAAACGTGGACAAAAGCGTTAAAAAGCACTGTGGCTTGCAGCGGACGCACGGTTTGCAAAAGACAATTTGGCACGAACGTTTAGGGATGCAACATCTTGAAACATCACTTGAAAGAATAATACAAAAAAAAGGGTCGAACGAAATCCTTGTAGAGCTTGCAGAAAGTCCTCCAGTACTGTAACTCAAGTAAACAGCGCGCTTTTACGCACGGCTTCGCGCGTCTACCTCTTAACGGCGCAGTCCGTGGACGGTAACGCGTCGGTTTGCCCGTTCACCACCGACAATCTGTACTCCTCGGTCTCCATCACGTTCAGAGGAATCGCCGCCTGGCTGTAGTCGCGCTCCTTCGCGGTTCCCGAGAACGGGCGGATCTGACAGCTGTTGGCGATCGCGGGCGACGAAATCCTCCAGAAGAAGTCCTTGAGCATTTTCCTGAACTCCCTGCGCATGAGGCAATACAAGACCGGATTCAAGCAGCTGTTTGAGTGCGCCAGGCAAATGGTGACCGGGAACACGTACGTGTGGAGCGTGTAGTAGACTTTATCCCAGTGGATCACGTTAAACTTGACCAGGACTCCCCAGAAGGTGATGGCGTGGTTGGGCAGCCAGCATATGAAGAAGGACAAGACCACGATCGTGACGGATTTGGTGACTCTGGACTTGCGCTTGGGGAGGTTGTTGTTCATGCTCCGCAGGCGAATGAGGCGCAACAGGAGAAGGTAACACACGACTGTGATGAGCATCGGAAACACAAACGCCACTAGGATCTTCTGCAGGTGATAGAGAGCGTGCCAGTGCTGGCCGTTGGGGAAGCGCAGGAGGCACAGCTTGACGCCGCTGATCGAGCTCACCGTGGAGAAGATCGCCGTGGGGACCGACGCAACGGTGGCTAGGAGCCACAGAAGCGCGCTGACCAGCTTCACAGAGCAGCGCTTATTGCGCGTTCGGTCCTTGAGCGCGGACGCAACAGACCAATAGCGCGTCACGCTCATAGCGGTGAGGAAGAAGACGCTCGCGTACACGTTCATCACGGTCACCGTGACCACCACCTTGCACATGACGTGTCCAAACGGCCAGGTGAAGTCCAGCGCCATGTCCACGGCCCAGAAGGGCAGCGTGAGGACGAACTGGAAGTCCGTGACCGCCAGGTTCATGATGAAGTAGTTAATCGTGGATTTCTTCCTCCCCTGCCGGGTTTTCATAAGGAAGAAGACCAGCAGGTTGCCCACCAGACCCACCGCGCACACCACCGAGTACACGATGGAGATCATGACGCGCAGCTCCAGCGTGCCGTCCGCGGGCAGGTTGATGTCCTCCAGGTTGCTGAAGCGGCTGAGCTCGGAGCCGTTCGCAGAGCTCTGGTTCTGGAGGTCCGCCATCCGGTCCAGCCAAAACTCGGCGTCTGGTGGCCGGTGCAGCCCGGGTCTGTGGAGGGCTTGCATCACCTTGCTGGCTCGCGGGGGGGTACACTAGGAGAGCGAGTGAGTGCGCGTTTCTTCCAGACACAGCGATGAGGATGGAGACTCCCGCGCCATGACCGTGCCGCCGACGCCGCCGCTGCTGATGCTGGAGCGGACGCGCCGCGCGGGGCTTTATGAAGCCTGCGCTGCGCATGGGGGCGGAGTCACGAGGATCCGCTCCTCCCTCTCGACCAGTGAAACGAGGTTTGACTCTCTTTACATTATTCTTGCCTTGTCCAGTAAGCTACCCTTGGCCACTTGAGAGCACGTGCGCAAGACTGTCCCAGGTCTTAAAAACGCCAAAGCGCAGTGCCCTTATCGCTCACTGAATCCACACTCTCCCCTTGTCCAAATACCCACACTTGCGGTCATGGCCACTTGAGAGCGCGTGCGCAAGACTGTCCCAGGTCTTAAAAACGCCAAAGCGCAGTGCCCTTATCGCTCACTGAATCCACACTCTCCCCTTGTCCAAATACCCACACTTGCGGTCATGGCCACTTGAGAGCGCGTGCGCGCAACAGGAAGTAAGTGTGCAAGCCTGTCCCATATCTTCAAAATGCCAAAGTGCAGTGCACTAAATGGATACTAAATCCACACTATCTCGAATACCGCTCCAGAGCGCTATTCAAGGCTAAGTGTATCCCATCATGCATCATGTTCTGGAAATAAATTGTGAGACTTTTTGCCGAGATGAAACCTTTCCAATGTAAGTTAAATATTAATATAATAATTAGATATTACAAATAATTTGGTAGAAAAACAGTGTTTTTACTTTTATTGGTGCAAAGATGAGTTGAGGTGATATTTATTTTGTACAACATTTGCAACTGGGTCTTCACACCCACTTGAAGACTTCGGCACAGGAAATACAGGAAATACGTCATTTAAGTAATCAAGTGGTCAAGTGCAAAGACTGCAAGTGTGGGTATTTGGACAAAGCCAAATCCACCCACACTGGCGGTATTTGCACTTGACCACTTGACTACTTGTATTTCCTGTATTTTGCCCAAGTGTCCAAGTGAGGATGAAGACCACAAGTGTGTGCAGAACTTTTCATTACCTGATGGGACACACTTGTAGTGTTGTAAAAATAGCTTTATTTTTATTTTACATAGCTACTTAGCATTTTAAAATCAACTTCTAAATGTCTGTTCAGTAGTCCCTATGACAGTTTAATTTGTGGTGCTTCTAATTAAGTGATGAAAAGCAGTTGCAAATGTACAAAATAAATATCACCACTACTCATCTTTGATGCAATAAAATGTGCAACACTTTGTTTTTCTACCAAATTATATGTAATAACATCTAATTATTATATTAATATTTAACTTACATTGGGAAGGTTTCCGTGACCTCTCGCGAGATCTCGGCAAAAATCTCACGATTTATTCCAAAACATGATGCATGATGGGATACAGTAAGCCTGGAATAGTGCTTCGGAGCGGTATTCAAAATAGTGTGGATTCAGTGTGCTTTAAGGGCACTGCGCTTTGGCGTTTTTAAGACCTGGGACAGTCTTGCGCACTTCCCAGGTTAAAAAAAAAGTTCACTTCCATAATGTACTTAAAGTGCTGTATTTTCATGCACTAATTTTGTATTTAATATACTAAAACTGATTCTTTAGTACTTCTTAAGATAAACTTAGGATCATCTAAGTGTACTCAACTGTGCTATTTTGGGACACCATGAATATATTTACATTTAGTCATTTAGCAGACGCTTTTATCCGAAGCGACTTACAAATGAGGACAATAGAAGCAGTCAAAATCAACAAAAGAGCAATGATATGCAAGTGCTATAACAAGTCTCAGTTAGCTTAATGCAGTACACATAGCAAGTTTTTTTTTTTACTTGTATAATAAATAAAAAGAATAGAGCAAGCTAGTGTTAGAGGCTTTTTTTTGTTTAATAAATAAAAAGAAAACGAATAGAAAGAATACAAAAAGATTAGAGAAGCTTTTAACATAATATATCTGTATTTAGTCACCACTTGTAGTATACTTGAACCCATCTTTCATACACTAGTACACTCAAGTGTACTAGTGGTGATTAAATAAATTTTTTAAATAAAGAGATAATATGTTAAAAGCACATATAATAAAAAAATGTTCAAAAATACAATTAAATATTAATTTAACTGGGGGGGGGGGGAATTAATAAATAACCAAAAAGGTTTGAATTTGGGGTGCTAAAGGTCTTATCTTTTTACATCATTGATTTAAAAAAAATATAATCATATTAGCCACACCCACGGCATTTGAAAGACCAAAAAATTTTGAAAAAAAAAAAAAAGAATAAATAAATAAAAAGGAAATTGATTGTGAGATAGACCCAGATAAAAGGTTTAGGCATTCATTTTTGCATAATAATATAGCCAATTATATCGACTCACCTCAAAGCATGTACCACAGAATGATGGAGGACCAAAACAGAGGGGGGGGGAGTATATGTGCACTACAGTGAATGAAAAATGAATGCGTGGGTCTCTGGGGGACACTGCATTAGAGAGACCGCTGAACGCTGACGTTTCTCTCACCCGTAAGGTGTTTTAACTATTTAGATGCATTAAAGCTTGAATTTCACATCTGTGCTCAAAATTATACCTGTGAAACCGACCAGACCCGCAGTCAAAGACTTTGACCTTCACAGACCTGACTGACAGTCGGCTGTGTAATCATTAATCTGTAGCTCACATATGGAGGATGAAGCCGACGGAGACGTTATAAAAGTGTATCCTTGAAACTAGATTCCTTTTCCTCATGTGAAAATGCCAAAGTCTAAAGAAGAGCTGCAAATGAATTCATGTTTACCGTAGTATACAGCAGAGGCGGGACGAAATGCTTGAGTCACAGTTGATGGTATTGCATCAGAAACAGAATATTAACTTATGTGACACACATATACGCTAGTGGTCAAAAGATTTTGGTCATTAAGGTTTATCCAGCAAGGACACATTAAACTGATCGAAAGTGACAGTAAAGACATTTATAATGTTACACAAGATTTCAGTTTCAAATAAATGCTGTGCATTTGAACTTCCTATTCAGCAAAGCATCATAAAATAAAATATATAATGATTTCCACAAAAATATGAAGCAGCCCAACTGTTTTCGGCATTGTATGAATTCTGCCTAGTTCACCCAAAAATGAAAAGTTTGCTCATCCTCATGCCATCCAAGATGTAGATGAGTTTGTGTTTTTTCCTCAGATTTGGAGAAATGTAGCACGGCATCTTATAAAAGTGTATCCTTGAAACTAGATTCCTTTTCCTTGTGTGAAAATGCCAAAGTCTAAAGAAGAGCTGCAAATTAATTCATGTTTACCGTAGTATACAGCAGAGGCGGGACGAAATGCTTGAGTCACAGTTGATGGTATTGCATCAGAAACAGAATATTAACTTATGTGACACACATATACGCTAGCGGTCAAAAGATTTTGGTCATTAAGGTTTATCCAGCAAGGACACATTAAACTGATCGAAAGTGACAGTAAAGACATTTATAATGTTACACAAGATTTCAGTTTCAAATAAATGCTGTGCATTTGAACTTCCTATTCAGCAAAGCATCATAAAATAAAATATATAATGATTTCCACAAAAATATGAAGCAGCCCAACTGTTTTCGGCATTGTATGAATTCTGCCTAGTTCACCCAAAAATGAAAAGTTTGCTCATCCTCATGCCATCCAAGATGTAGATGAGTTTGTGTTTTTTCCTCAGATTTGGAGAAATGTAGCACGGCATCACTTGCTCACCAATGGAAGTGAATGGGTGCCGTCAGAATGAGAGTCCAAACAGCTGATAAATACATCACAAGTAATCCACACCCCTCCAGTCCATCAGTTAATGTCTTGTGAAGCCAAAAGTTGCGTGTTTGTAAGAAACAAATCTATCATTAAGACGTTTCTAACTTCAAACAGTAACTTCTGGCCAAAATACGAGTCCATAATAATGCTTCCTCCAGTGAAGAAGTCCATCTCCTGTTGTCTCTCACATCAAAATCCAGCCACAGATTTGTTTAGAACCGTTTGGGCTTGTAAACGGTGCTTGATCTGTGCAGATTTCTCTCCTGATTCAGACCAGACCACTTTTTCACTGGAGGAAGCAATGTTATATGAACTTGTATTTTGTCTTCACAAGATGTTAACTGATGGACTGGAGTGGTGTGGATTACTTGTGGATTATTGTGATGTTTTTATCAACTCTCATTCTGACGGCACCCATTCACTGCAGAGGATCCATTGCTGAGACACTGATGCAATGCTACATGTAATACTAAAGGTAAAATCAGTTGAGCTTGAGTCTCTTTTATATAGGTCACTTGTAAGATTCTTTAGATGACACCTCTTATGAAGACAGCAAATGGCGAAGCAGCTCACTAGGTTTTGGAACAGAGCCCCGATGACGCTATATAGGGGCCATAAAATGCCCGTGCATGTACGAATTTCAATATTGATTCAATCTTAGATTAGACATTTGGATTGTGTCATTGCAGTACCATTAAATGTTTAACTTTTAGCCGTTCTAATTAAACTCTGCAACGTCGTAAATGTCAGTATGTGGGTGGATGTTCATGATCACTGGCGTAAGGAACTGGTTAAGATAAACTACACTTTTAAGATGTCCTCGACTCAAGCAGAACATCTGAACGCATGAGAGCACACACACTCTCCTTTTGTGTCACAGCTGAACAATACAGTAAAGTAGACACCTACAAGCAGTGAGAAAATCAATCTTAAAGTACCGATTCTCACATAACAATATCCAGCCAAAGTCTAGTCGTTTATATTGAGCATGTGCAATATAGCGTTTGCAGTCAAAGTGTGTTCAGACGAGCAAAAGCTCACTTAGCGTCTCTGTGCTTTAGTGTTTTTCCATGATAAAGCAGATGTGAACAGCATAACAATCAGTGCAAATGGAAAGTTCTTTATTTTTAATGTTTTAATCTCTCAGGTCTGTAGTAATCAGTATTTTAACAGATAAATGACATACTGCAGAAAGGAGAAGGAGAGTATTTTTTTAGAGGAAAGTTCTTTAATTTTCCAGTGGCTCTTTGATAAGCGACAGTTTATAGAAATAAAATAATTACGGTTATCTGTCTGCAGTTCCTCTGTCAGAAAATAAACAGCTATATATGAAAGCGGAACCATTAGTGACATATTTGATAATTTTCTGTATTTGGGTCGGCTGTGCTTTGTTGATGTGTTGGTTATTAAAAGATTGTTGCTGGTTCAAAACAACCTTAAATAACATTTTAGAGAAGATAAGCGCTTTAACGAAAATATGTGATGCTTTTAAACCCTCCATCATGGTGTGGATATTTTTTTTATATGCACCAATATTACATACTGTAGCAAAATATATAATTTTAGAGAGAGTGTCACATATGCTACCGATAACAAAGTGAAAGTAGAGTTGAAATATTGGCAAGATTAGTAACTAGCATGTTAACAGTTTTTTTTTTAAGGATTAGTAAAAAGTGCATCATCTTTAAATCTGGATTAAAATCCGGCCTATACATGAGAAACATGAGAAGCAATTTATTTATAAAATAAATAAAAATATATAATAATAATAAATATATATATATTAATTTCCCCTAAATGGTTATTTTGCAATTTTTATATAGCCTATTAATTAATTTTTGCACTTTGAATTGTAAAATATATATTTTTAATTTTATAAATTGTAATTTTGTATTTAAATAATATATAAACATTTTATTTAGCATATTTGTAAAATAAATATTTTTTGCATTTTATAAATATACATTAATCTGAATTTATTAGGGGAAATTAATACATGAAAAGGCTGTGAAGTTTTAGTTATTCTAATTGAGTTGCTGTAAATTTACATAAAAACATACAATAAAAGTCTGTATGATGATATGAAGTCACTGTTTTAGGTTCCTGTCATGGTCCTGTCTGAAAGTAAACTTGTCCTATTGGTTCTGCTCCGTTGGGCTTTTTAATTGGATTCTTGAATTTGAGCCCCAATAACGATCCAGGCTATTATATCCGTCACACACACCCCTCATCATCCTTATGTTCTCCTTTGGCTTTTGGCATGAATTTCTGAACATCTGTGCGATTTCTGCATCAAGGGTGTCTAATGAGGTAAAAAAATCCCATAAAAGAGCAATAAAGCTGAAAATTGGAATGAGATTTTCTTTAATATCATTCAATAATCCAATATTCATTGAACAGGACTGTTTCTGTGCCAGGCCCACGTCGTTTGTGTCTTGGCGCTGTTCTGCTGTCCTAAATCTAAACACTCAGTAGACATCTTTGAAAACACTTCAGAAAATAACAATCTTTGACCCTGAAGATGTTCAGTGTCTCTTTATTCTGATTCCAGCAAGTAGGCCCTGTCCACACGAACGCAGTTATTTTTAAAACCGCAGCTTTTTCTACACGGTTTGGTCATTCGTCCACACGCAAACGCAGCGCCAGCGAACACTTTTGAAAACGCGTGCCAGGGTGAAAATTTTCAAAAACTCTGGTTGCAGTGTTATCGTGTAGACAGCGAAACTGGAGTTTTTGCGCTGTTATCTCCGCCTACTGGAAACTTTTTCAGGCTTCTGATTGACCAACATGGCTTTACGGTTGAGATTATATTGCCACCTGTTGGCTTGGCATGCTCTTGACAGTGCTTCATAGCATGCGTTTGCGTTTTCATGTGGACGGAGATTTTTTTTAAAACGGAAGAAGGAAAAACTTCCCCACTTCGTGTGGACATGGCCTAAAAATGTCTTATTCTCAGTTAAGACCAGTTCAAACCAAGAACGATAGCCATCGTGATTAAACTATGTCCAGCTGCGTTCACACCGCTGCACGATAACGTTATATTTATTATTTACGCACGCTGCAGTTTTACCGCCTGCCGCTTTAAATGTTCGCGCTCTTTAAAGCAGGACAGATTCTGATTGGCAGTCAGTGTTTTCTTTGTTCGTCAGCTGTTGAAATTCGTCCCTTTAAGGCAAGTCATGTCACTCGGCGGCCATCTTTGAAACGCCTCTCGGGCATGCAAGTACAGCTCCTATCTCTTTCGAATGGGGAAACATCAAATTCTCCAAAACTGGTCGCCAAGCTTACGATTAAATTTCATATTTGAAATCACCAATGAAATCTGACAACAACTGTATCATAAATGTTGTTTATTTTGCTCAAATAGCTTTATAAAAAGCTTATTTCTCAGGCTAGACCAGCCAGTGCGCCAGATTAGCGATTGGCTCTTTTACTCAGAAGGCGGGGCTTCGTTCGATAGAGCGGCCATATTGAGCGTTGCATTTTTCCCCATTCAAAACTATATGAGTGACACCTCTTGGGTATTCTATAGTCTTTGAATTCATTCAGAAAATGATTACAGCGACATCGTTGTAGTTGTGCTATGGACTTCCCTATTATCATGGAATTAGAACAATTAACATAGCGTTATAATCAATCTACTTAATGTGAATGGGCAGTTAGAATGGTTGTGTTTTATTTTTGTGCAACATCTGTGTTCTTGTACTTGAGTGGCCATTAAGGAGATGATGGATATTTAATATCACACTCGTCGTATCATACATAATTTTTTTGCAGTACGCAGTTTGTTTTATGTGTGCGTGGAATACCTGGATGACCTACTGGGAATTTCCAGCATCATGGATCTGACATTTGCAGTCAAAACAGAAATGTAACAGCTCAGAGAATGACTAATTAGCTACTAATGTATTTGTGTATATAATCCTAAATCCCTTCACGTAGAGGCCAGACAAGCTCTTTTCAATTTAGATAAGAAAATAAACTTGCATTATAAACGTGACAAAATGGAAATAACTTTGTAGGAACTCTGTGATTTGGACATGAAGCTTTCTTTTGGATCAGCAGCATGATGAATCGATTGTACTGACTCGCACATCTGATTCAATCAAACTGTATCCATCAGACTTTGAAAAACACTACCTATATTTCCATCCACCTCTTTTTATGTGCATTTTGGAATATCGCATTAAAAACGCTGGATGAAAATGCCAAGATTAACTATTATATTCAGTCGCTTCTCCTACTTTTCTTAGGGATATTTAGTGCCAGTTTATCAGAAAGTGATTTTGTTGTTTTTGACTCGTTGGATGGAAACGGTGCTTTATTCGCAAATGTTTTATGCGATATTCCAGTTTTGCGCATAAGTTAAATTTGCATCTCTGGATGGAAACATAGCGGAAAGGTATGTTTCGAAGGAATACTTGTGTTTATGAATGAATCGCTTGAGTGAATGATTGTAACTTTTAAACAGTCATTTGTCGCCATCTACTGGCTAATCGATGTAACTGCATAAAAAGTCACTGTACAACTATAAAACTAATAAATACGATTTCAACACTGTACGACTTAGTGAACAAAATCATTTAGTTATGAAATGTAATGTGGTTGGACACAGTTTTTCTCATAATGTTCTTCTAAGTCTCAGAGATTGTTGAGATTAAAGACTTGATTTGACACACCAGCAGCAAATTAGCATTTAACAAGCAAAATCTGCTCCAGTTCTCATTGTTAAGTCTTGTTTTATAGTTTTTTCCATTTTTTGGCCTGAACTCTCTAATGAACATCAGGAGAATCCAACTTAATGTGTTTCACCCTCAGATTTTAAACTCAATCTGAAAGCTCTGTGATTATGACATTATTCATTATAAACACACTCAGGCAGAACATCTACATATGAATGCAGACGCTGTTATTGAAATAGACGTCTCATTATTCGTTTCCCAAAGGTTTTCAGAAAGCAGCACAAAAGACTTTCAACAAGCTTTTAACAGTTTCACATTATGAAGAAGCAAAAGATTCAATAATCTGCACTCATCTGACACAAAAGAGTAATTAAGCAGCCTTTAGGCCTATATATATATATATATATAACTTAGTGACCAGTGAACTGCTCTCTTGTTTAGTCTAGTCCTACATAGGCAGCTACATTCACTTGTGGAACTAATATGTGATTTGGTCAATATTGCCGCTTCAATAAACACCTCTGTGTATCACTCCACAACATCATTAGCAATATAAACAATACTGTCAAAACCATTCCATGTATGTATTCATAAAAATTGATTTTTTTATTAATTATATAATGAAGTAAAAGTTACCCCTGCTGGCGTCAGTTTATGTCAGCGTCATTTACCTTTAAAGTGCCCCTATTATGGATTTTTGAAAATGACCTTTCATGCAGTGTGTAACATAGCTCTACGTGAATGAAAACATCCTGCATAGTTTTAAATCTGAAAGTTCACGACTCTGAGTCGACTCTGAATCATTTAAACGAGTCGTTTTTTTTAACGAATCCCAAGCCGTTTCATGTTGACGTCAACATGAAATATTAGCATATTGCCCGCCCACTTGTTGGTCTTTTCGCATTGGTCTGAATGAAAATGCAAATTCATTCTTTGCCACTAGGTGCCGCTTTTGGAGCAGTAAAATAGCAGTTTCCCTGGTAACGCTGTACACAAAGCAGCACTGCGCTCACAAACACTGCTTTATCAGGAATTGCAGGCGAGATTAAATAAAAATGAGACCAATCGGACCAATCACCGCAGATTAGCATCACTCAAAGGAGGGGTTTGGAAAAATTAATCGTTGAGTGAATCGTTTGGGAGTCGTTGAGCAAGTAAGGTAAAAATAAATGCATATTATAAGACAATGAAAGTTTCTTTTGACCTTGCATGCATGTCAACCTGTTGTTGAGGACTCCCAAAATTAAAATATGAACCTTTCATAACCCATAATAGGGGCGCTTTAATTTTCAGTCCACGCCTTCCCCTTGCTAAAGTCTTCTTGTGCGGGAGAAACGTTGATGCATGTGTGGAAGCATGCAGTTTCCGAAGTGCAGAGGAAATATTATTTAAAAGTTTCCTTTTTCAGGTATGTTCACCGAGTTACACTCTTTATTGACTCTTCTTTTTAATTAATGCTGTGCCGTGAACGGGTCTGGTTTAAACTAAAAGATGGAAAACCAACATTTGCTAATGCTGATACATAAACAAATATATGTGTCTGAGGAAATATTATATATTTTGTTAATAAAAAATAATGTATAGGAGCATTTACTTGCTTTTTACCATCACTATCAGTAACTATTTTTTTCCAGTGGAAGGAAGGCATTTAATGATTTATAATAGAATAATAGCCTACATTATGTATTATGTTATGTATTTTTCTTTAAAGAATTTGGTTTAAAAACATTCTATTCTGTGGAAAAATAAAACAATTTGTGTCTTGAGCATCTGTGATACTTTAAGCAATGTAAGTAGTCAGCTCAATAGGCTATCTTATCTAATCTTTAATAACTTGGCCTGTGCCAGTCAGTAGAACATTATGTCCATAATGAGCAGTGTGGCTTTATATAACTAGTGTACAACCCAGGTAAAAAAAAAAAAAAAGATTATAAAAACATTGTGAAACTTTGGTTTGAAATGTTTCAAAAAATGTTGAAATGTCTGGTTTTCTTGTCGTGATTATAACATTATTTAAAGACTACGAAATCATTTCTGACAACATTCTACTAACATTATTTTAACTCGAAATACAACATTTTAAATGTTTATTTTTAATATTGTAAGAATGTTAAAGGGATAGTTCACCCAAAAATGAAATTCGGTCATTAATTATTCACCCTCATGTCATTCCAACAATTGAATAAAGTCATTATTTTTGTTTTCTTATATACAAATACAAAAAGTATTCTTGTAGCTTCATAAAATTACGATTGAACCCCTGATGACACATGAACTATTTTACCGATGTCCTTTCTACATTTCTGGGTCTGGGAACATTTCAGGGTTACACTTTATTTTGTTAGTCCACTTTAGACATTCTACTAACTATAAGTAACTTTGCAACTACCTCAACTAATTTTCATTAATTTGCAACTACATACTAACTCTCAGAGTAGACTGTTAGGTTAGGTTTAGGGTTAGTAGAATAAGGCTACATTCACACGATAACGATGTAGTCAAAAACAGAAACGTTTTTAAAAAATGTTCACGTATCTACCTTTTTCTTGTCGTAAAAATGGTTCGCGGCCGTTTGTAAATTCTATGGGTCTGGCTTCCGGTCTCATCTGCATCCAGCTATTTTTAGCTGTACAAAACAGTTCATTTTGCTGTTTGATATTGAAAATAGCTGTGTCTTATCGTATTATTTTAATATATTATCTTATTTATGAACACACTGGTTTGTAGTGCAAACAGTTTTACCGTTTACTGCACGTTGTTATTCTCCTTGTTATTTACCTATAGCGGTTAACTGTATATGATTCGTTTCCGCTGTTGGTTGTAATATTGGTGACGTAAATCCATACTTTGCTGAAGAAGCGTTAGCAAACTCTTAAGCAGCAACAACAGTACCATGTACTGCGCCAATGTTGTGTATGTTTGTTCGCGCTTGCCTTTAAAATCGACACGTACTGCGCATGTCTACATACCTAACACGTACTACGCACGCGTGCATGACGTCAGCGTTTTCAAAGATTCCTGTATTGGGTGTTTACACGGAAACGACAACGGTGGCGTTTTCAAAAACTTGCACTTTGAAACCCGTTTTCAAAAATATGCATTTTCAGTCCCCAAAACACTGTTGTCGTGTAAACGAACAGGCAAAACGCATAAAAAGTTTCCAGTTTTTGGCTGAAAACGTTATCGTGTAAACGGCCCGTAAGTTGACATACACTTGCAAAGCTTCTGTTGTATGTTGTGGACCCATCAAAATAAAGTGTTAGAAGATACTAAGCAGACAGTCTACTAATACTCTAATGACTGCTAGTTGACATTTAGTTGCAAAGTTACTTACTGTTAGTAGAATGTCTAAAGTGGACTATCAAAATAAAATGTTACCCGTTTCAGTTGTGTTGCTGTCTGTGGCAGGTCAGAGAGCTCTCGGATTTCATCAAAAATATCTTAATTTGTGTTCCGAAGATGAAGAATGTCTTATGGGTTTGGAACGACATGAGGGACAGAATTGTAATTTTTTGGGTGAACTATCCCTTTAAAATTAATGTCCAATTTTCTTGTGATTATAACATTATTTAAAGGTTTAAAAAAGTTAGAACGTTCATTAAGTATGTAGTTCTAAGAACAATTTCTTTCAATGTTAGGGGAACGCATATCAAATATTAGCAAAGTCATAAGATCGTTCCATAAAGATTACTTTAAGAACGTTTTGTCCTATTTATATAACTTTTATGTGAGAATGTTCCCAGTTGGCTGAGAACTATCTAGTGATTACTGAGTGTCACCATAAAGGCAGATGATCGTGAGTAGGCTATATTATTTGAAAAAGGACAATATCTCTAACTGCTTTCACCTTGTAACCTCTTTCAGACAGAGATAAGTAACCTTGTTATATAACTAGTCAGTTCGACTATGAAACGGGCACTGAATGTTTAATCGCTGCCGTAACTGTTGGAGAAATTAACAAAGCTGCTACCAAAAAGAATAAAAAGATGAAACATATTCTCATAGCTTCCATTTTGTACTGATTAACATTTCAAAGACAGCAAGCTTCAAAACATAGAAACAAAGCATTTCAAATGAATAAAAGATATTTCAGGCTCAAATTCTGTGAATATGAGTGTTCTGCTGCTCATTTAGACGTTTCTAAGAAGCTGACAGATGTGATACGAGAACACGACTGCGCAGATGTTCATCTGAACGTGACTCGATCGCTAACGTCTCAGAATCTCTTAACTCATACACACACACACACCTTTTAGAACAAACTAAACAACAACAACAACAACACAAAAAGCACTGAAAACGTCATGTTAAATTTATTTAACTTTTTCTAGCAGATAATGTTGGTTAATAATGTGAATGTAATAGGCCTACTTCTGGTTCTTGTGGCAATCAAAAAATAAATAATAAAATGTTCTAAATGTTCCTTTAAAGCCAGTTGTGGATCAAATTAAGTTTAACTGATTTGTGTGACTCATTTGAAACGGTTTGTTTCAGTGAATCAATTCAGAATGGTGAAAGAAATGTGCATCATCATGACTCAAAGTTATAAAATGTTTTAATAAAATTTTGCAAGTATTGCTGTCTTTGCTACAGTATGTACTGTTATATTGGTGCATATAAAATAAAAATATATAATAATAAATGATATATTAAATAATAAAAATACATTAAATATTAAATAATATTACATTTAAAATAAATGTTATTTTTTCATGTAATAAAATGTTTTAGTAAAATGTAGCTAAGTGTTGCTGTTTTGCTACAGTATGTAATATTGGTAATATTGGTAATAATATGTAATATAATAATATTATATTAAATATTGACTGTTTTTGATACAGTATATATTGTTATATTGGTGCATATAAAATAAAATAAAAAATAATAAATGTAATAATTATAAATTATATATTAAATAATATTACATTTAACATAAATGTTATTTTTTCATGTAATAAAATGTTTTAGTAAAATGTAGCTAAGTGTTGCTGTTTTGCTACAGTATGTAATATTGGTGCATATAAAATAAAATAAAAAATAATAAATGTAATAATTATAAATTATATATTAAATAATATTACATTTAACATAAATGTTATTTTTTCATGTAATAAAATGTTTTAGTAAAATGTAGCTAAGTGTTGCTGTTTTGCTACAGTATGTAATATTGGTGCATATAAAAAATGTAATAATAATTAAATAATAATAATAAATTAAATATTGACTGTTTTTGATACAGTATATATTGTTATATTGGTGCATATAAAAACGTAATAATACATTTAATAATAATAATAATAATAATAATAATAAATTAAATATTGAATAATATTACATTTAAAGTAAATTTTAGTTTTTTCATGTAATAAAATTAAAAATTGTGCAAGTATTGCTGTTTTTGCTACAATATGTACCGTTATATTGGTGCATATAAAATAATAAATGTAATAATAATAAATGATATATTAAATAATAATAATACATTAAATATTAAATAATATTACATTTAAAATACATTTCTTTGTTCATTTATTGAAAAACACTGTGGAAAAGGCTCAAAAATGGAGATTAAAATGTATGCATAAGCTTATTTTTCATTCTCCAGCACTGTCATACCTATTGAGTTTTAAGCACTGTTTACGTTTGTCAGGATCTGATGTTCATTTGAAAAAGTCAAATGTCAGATCCTTGATTTTGCAGCAGTGAGTGGAGAAACGCAATCAAACTAACCCAGCCTCCAGATCATTTGAAAGTTGTGTTATTTCTAGCCCGAGAGCGTCTGTCAGCATCATCATAATGTGACTTTGATTGGGTGATTTCAGGCTGTGTTTGGTCTTCTGCCTCTTTTATTCCAGTTGTCGATGTTCCCTCAGTAAATCGACGTGTCCAGAAGGCCTGCAGCACATGTTCTCCAGCATAATTATTTGGCAGCGGCGAGTGTCACAAAGACTGAAGTCTGCTCGAGTGAATGGCACGTCTTTTGTGCATCTGAGAGTCAGATTTGAGATCATTACCTCGAGTGCGACGTCAAAGAGATGTCCTCGATGTCTCCTCACGGCTCTGGACGTTTCTTTTAACATTCCCTGATGTTTCACGCTTGGATAGATTTAGACAGGAGTGTTTCGAGCCTTAGAGCTGGAGCTCAGGCTCTCCATTAAAAAGTGTACCCATATTTGATACCTGCTCTTTTATGATACTGCTTTTGGTGTATGGATATAAATTGTCCTTTATCTGTGTTACAGAGTGTGTTGCTGCATGGCGCAATACCTGTACGGCAAAAATATATTTGTTTATTTCTAATTATACATACAAAAAAGGCCAACAAATATATTAGCTATAATATATTTTAAAATATCTTATATTTTCAAAAAATATATTTCCTGCTATTTTTAGTAAACTAAAAAAAAAAGAATATATTTCAAGAATAAAAATCCAAGAAAATACATTCACGTCAGGGTTATTATAGTTAACTAAAACCATAAACAAAATCTTGAAATAAAATAAATGGTAAATGAAATTAAATCTACAAATCTTATTTCTAATTTATTATTAAGTTATTAAGTTAAGTTATATAATTATTATATTATTATACAAGATTATACTTATTTATAATCTAATTTACCTAGTTTCCAAGGCAACATTTCCCAATTTTGTTTAGTTTAACTTAACATACTAAATGAACTAAAACAAAAACAAATATAAATTAATTAAAACTATGTACACACATATTTAGAAACAACAAAAACGAATTAAAATGACAAAAACAACAAAATTACTAAAACTTTATAAGCAACATGACAGTATGAGATGTAAAATCTAACTAAAAATATTAACTATAATATGATACTAAAATAACACTGAATATGTCACATTTCAAGAAAAACGTTGTTGTCAAAAATGTGTGAATAACACATAAAAGTAGGCTTTACGATTGGAAATGTATTTTTATGCCACTTAAAATTATATTTTGGTATATGATGGTTAAAACTAAGTATATTTTAAATTTCAAAATTGAGCTTAACTGTTTATATTTAGCATATGTTTTTGTTTTCTGTCTCATTTGCTCTCCATTTAGACTTCCTGCTGTTTTTTTGTCCTTCATGTTTTTTAAACCGTGAATGTAAATTGATATTCAAGTGATTCCTCGTAAATTTTTTGCCACTGCACTCTTAAAAATAAAGGTGCTTCACGATGCCATAGAAGAACCTTATTTTGTCTAAATGGTTCCATAAAGAACCTTTAACATCTGAAGAACCTTTCTGTTTCACAAAAGGTTCTTTGTGGTGAAAGAAGGTTCCCCTTCAGGAACTCAAGCTGTGTCGAACGCTTTGGGCGACACCCCGTACTGAAGCATGTGTGAAATCAGTCCAATAGAGAAGCGAGACGTGAAGTAAGCAACCAGGAAGCATAAAGGCACATCCGGCAAACGCACATGTTAGCTTCTGCTCTTCAGCGAGCATGTCTGTGTATGTGTGTCTGTGTATGCAAAAAGCAATCAGTCAGTCAGGAATTGCTCTGTATAGAAAGCGAGAATTCAAATGCCTAAGTGTAAAGCAAAATATAATGTGGCGAGCGGACAGCGTTTCAAGTCGTGTGTTCCTCCCTGTCCACGCTATCACTCGGGTGGGGATACACATGATCCTAAAACGGCTCGTTCTAACACGCCCCCACATGTCTACGTCACGATATGGGAAGATTTGCAAAACGCCACCCAAATGTTCACGCAAAGAAAGAAGGCGTAACTTTTATTCTCGCTGTAGTATTGTTGCTGCCGTCATGTCGTGAAGACGCTGTGTGCTTCATTGTGAAAGCGAAACTACTTTGTTTGGTCTTCCAAAAGAGGACGATATCCGCTTCGTCATGCCTAGAGCTGATCCGTGCTGGTAGCTGAGGAAATACATCAACTTTGCGCTGTGGATCGCCGGATCGGCTTTCACCGTGGGCGAAGTGGAGTCCAGCTCGGGGTCGTCACATGTGGTTGCCGCAAGCCCTCGCGCCGCTGCTCACTCTAGGCCTCCAGCCGCCGCTCACTTTAGCACGCCGTGTGTGACGCTGTGTGTTTCGTTGTGAAAGCAAAACTACTTTGTTTGGCCTTCCAAAAGAGGACCCGACTAGAAATCAGTGGTTAAGTTGTATTTACAACACTGTTCCAGAACACTTCAACCCAAATATTCAGATGTGTGCAGCACATTTTATGGAGGACTGTTTACTGATCCTGGGAGAGTAACGTTATGCCTAGTTTATAATGGGTTTTAATGTTTTTGTCTCGTTGCTCTGGCTGGACAGGGCATCACAGTGTAGTAAAGGGCATAACATTTCCGTCACACACTTGAGGTATTCAGCCAATCACAACACACTGGATAGCTGGCCAATCACAGCACACCTCGCTTTTCAGACCGATAAGCTTTGTAAAAATCGATGCGTTTCAGAAAGGCGGGGCATAGAGGAGAAACAATAAGTTCTCGCGGGCCACCGACCTGTCGCTTCGGGCCACCAAGGAAAAGGCCAGAGCCATCGGCAGTTCCATGGCAGCTCTCGTTGGTACGGAGCGACACCTGTGGTTGAATCTGTCCGAATTACAAGACAGATTCTTCCTGCTGGATGCCCCGCTATCACCTTCTGGCGCAGTGGACACTGTCGTCGAGAGGTTTCAGGAGGCGAAGAAACAGGTGGCGGCATTCCAGCGCTTCCTCCCTCGCCGTTCCCAGGTCTTTGGGACTGCAGAGTGGGAGCAGTACCAGCCGTCCAGCTCCTCATATTGCCAGACCCAGAAACAGAGCGTCACGACCCGTACGCATACTTCCATAAATCCATCCTTCCTCAACTCAGGAAGTTCCTGAAGTTTGCTTTCTGGGGTGAAGCATACCAGTATCGGGTTCTTCCATTCGGCCTGTCACTCTCACCCCGCACTTTCTCGAAGTGTGTGGATACTGCCCTGGCTCCGTTGCAACTCCAGGGCACCTGCATACTGAATTACTGAATTATTAGCTCAGTCAGAGCAGATGCTCGCTGGGGGCGTTCCCAACGCTTTCCCAAAGCGTTCGACGCAGTGTCTCATTCCCTTCGGGGAACCATGGTTACATACGTAACCTCGAGACGTTCTACAGATTATAAAAAAGGTAAGAAAGAGATGGTTCTTAAAAGAACCTTTGACCGAATGGTTCTTTGTGGAACCAAAAATGTTCTGTTTGCATTACATAATCTTACCAAATAACTGTGGTATCAAACTAAAACAAGCCGTTGAATAGCTCATTTTGGAGAATGGAGTGGTTCCTCCGACCCTTAACTGACTTCTCCTCCAGTACCTGCAGAATAACATGTCTTATCTTCCCCTTGCAGCCGTCTGAATGCACACCTCCAAACGCAGGAGTCCAAATCTGAGCAGGAGCAACCTTTCAGGTTGCAGGGGGATGATTGACAAGCGTGAAATGAGCTTGTTGCCTCTTTCTCCCCGTTCGTTTGTTGGTCTGGCTCTCGTTGCGCTCTCTGTCTGGTTATAACACTTAAGACTCTGATATATTCACTTCAATATCAGTGTGAAGAGCAGATGTTTGGCCTCTTGTGAAGCACATAGAGGGTCTGTTGCTCGTTTAGAGTTTGATGTTTGAAGCCTGTTCATACAGGAACTTCACAAGGTCAAGTTTATGCATTGTTGCATTGAGAAATGTGTTAGACGGCAATTCACATCAATGCAGTGCAAGGACATTCTCAGTACTGCCACAAGAGGTGCGATAATAGACATTAACAGCCTTCTGAGGTCAGATTTCACTTTCAGCACATGGTTTGAAAAGAATCTTGCAGTTAAAGTTTAGAGTTAACTGCATTTAGATACCTTGTTAATAACACATCCAGATTAATAGCACTTTTTTTACTTATAACATTTATAAATCATTAGCACAATAAGCAAAAGTAGTATATTATGGTCAACAATTTGTTCTAACATATTCAAGGTTTAAATTAAATTATTTAATTATAAATTAATTAAACTAAAGTCAGTCAAATAAAGGTCATAATTTGTAATTATGCAAATAAAATCACTGAATTAAGTTTGAGTGATATAAAGTATAAATATGCAACTTCTGCATATTATTTTATAAAAATAAAGTCATCAAAATAAGGATTGGAAGATGTAATAAAATCAGTTAACTGTAAAATCAAAAAAGTGTAAAAAACTAAATATTAATGTTTAAAA
>NW_015505556.1:1575742-1587179 GCF_001515645.1 Sinocyclocheilus grahami
ATATATATATATATATATATATATATATATATATATATATATATATATTTATTTATTTATTTACACAAAAGAACATCATAAGAAGTATACAAATGTAATAAACATTTTATGCTTTATGGTACAGTATCTGTATGTACCAGTACAGAAATAAGTCAGAAATAATTCAAAAATTAAATAATCATGTAAAAAATACTGCATACTTTCAGTGTACAGAATAAACGGATTATTATTGAAGCTGCTAAAGTTGTTCAGTCAAGAGCAGTGAGTGTTGTCTTAGCTTTTTATTTTTGTAACATTAAGGGAACAGATATCAGCAGGTTTATGAGGCTAATGCATGGATCAAATTTAATGATAAACAGGCAATTTTTCTCTCAACTGTTGAGTCTCACTTCAGACCTTACATAACTGACTGTTTACATGAATACTCACCTTTATGGACATTTTGTTTGTTATTTATTTGACAATTTAAGCGAACTAAGCTGCTAAAAAGTTTGTGATCGCATACTTTCTGCGGGTGTGTGTGAATAAGCACGTTTATCATCTTACACATCCTGCACATTATTTTCTCATTCATGCATGTTTCTTCGTGGCGACGTCATCATATACTTTGTTGGCCACTGAATAAATACAACAATTGTTTATTAGAAACATTCATCTTTTAAAAAAAAAGTAAAATAAAATATATTTATATTATCACACTTTCTGATGTTTAACAAGATACTTGGATAACATGCATTTCGTCCTCTTGAAAAATTACACGCATGCGCAGTATCGTCAGCTCATCGGTTCTCAAATCGGACGCGTACAAATGAAACGGTTCTCGGTTCAGTGTACTGGTGATCCGAAAACCGATGCAACTGGTTCTTGACTCGAGAACGAGAACCGCTCCCGCAGTGGGTGTGTACGTTCGTTATCCGGCTCGCTGCACACATGCTGCTCTGCTCGTGTACTGTTTGTGTACTGTTTGAGTAAATGAATTACTCCGGGATATCTGTTTATTTCGACTCGGAGGGAGTGTCAGCCACGTTAAAAAAGTGAATAAAAAAGTAATTTGTGGATTAATGCTTACTGGAGATACAAACTGTTTCAAACGATTCAGTCCGATTTGGTGAACTGGTTCAACCGGTTCACTAAGAAGAACCGGTTAAATCGAACGATTCGTTGGCGAACTGGACATCACTAATAGAGAAACATTGGAAGATCTGAAGCTTGCATCGGTTTAATGGTGTTTATGCTAAAAAATTGAAAAATGATGTGCCTAGGGTACTTGTAACACTAATTCCAGTTATCCTGAGAGGATAGGCAATGTAATTTATAATTCCATTTCCTAAATCCAACCAAAACAGAGTAAAATGTCCCTAAGCATTCAACCCCAATGACAACGAAGACGAAAACGTTCATTTTCTGGTTGTCATACACTCATTAAGTTACAGTTTTCATCTGCTCAAGCAGAACGTTAATGTCATCTTGTGCTTCAGCAAGGTATCTCTGGCTAAAACTAGCTAATGTTAATGTTAAAGTTAGTGAGTCCATGCTAACGTACAAACCTAAATAGCGAACTGTTCTCACGTCATGTACCGTGCAGTGAAAGTCAAAAACACATAAACGAAGGTCTATATTAGAGTGCCTCTCCATATTAATCTGGTTAAATGTAACTTGATTTAATCGGTATATGAATGGTGTTGATCCGGGCTGTTGTCATTGCGATCGTGACAAACGTAACATAATTCTCCCGTTTGCATTGTGATCTGTATTTTTACATACTTATTTTAATATCTTTTATATATCCCTCCATGGCATTTAAGTCCCACTTGAAGGTCCATCTGTGTCCCAAATTTATCAGAAACACCTCGGAAGAAGGTTTTCACTGACAGCTGTCACTGTAAGATTTGGAAGTTTGTTTGTCCGAGTGAGCAACAGTAACTAAGGGGGGCGCGTCTTACAGATAGGTCAATTGAATCAGTTTGTCTGTTGTTCCTCTGCTTTTCGCGGCTTCAGCCATGTTTATGCGACACCGTCAGTACTGCTACTGGCTCAGCTCGTTAGTTTTATGAGATTAACTGAAATAAGCAAAAAAAGTAGGATGTTTACAAATAAAATATCAATATTTCCTTTCCAAAGATAACACTATATGAACATTTTCAGGTGAGGTAACCGGTTTACTGCTAACTAGTGAAAACACTCCATATGACGAGCTGCACCTCAGAAATACATGTTAGATGGAAACATTGTGCATTATGAGCGAGTTTGTAGCTTAATTGACTATATTTTACATAGTTTGACCGCTGCAGTTCAGTTGGTGACAGTTCAAGAGGTAATCAGTTCACGCACATCTGACTGACAGATAAACCGCACGCTCTTATTTCCACTCATGTATTAAATGTACATCCTTGAAAGCGAAATTACAACAATGGTGGTTACATATACATATATTTAATTGTTTGATCAAAATTAGGGACAATTTAGTATTCGCTGGATATTGCTAGGGACATGTCTCGAGCGTCCCTACTAAATTCCATGCCCTTGGAGAAACATATTAACATTGTTAAATGGCTTTAGGGTCGGAGAGAATGGAAATGGTCACTAACTAAAATGATGACCTTCTACACATTGACTAATATTACAAGTTGACTTACTTAAAACTACAAAATGTAAGTGATCAGTTTGGTACCTTTAATGCAGTGTGCAAGTCTCAGATTGGTGTGCACATGAATTGTCTGTGCATATAATCCTAGCTCACATACGCACAGACTGAAGATCTGTTGTTTGATTGGGGCTGCTGCCTGGTGGCGATCAGACGAGAGTCATTTGCATTGCTAAACAGCATACAGGTGAATGTCAGTAACAATCTTAGATTACCGCAGCCATGCTGACCTTTTGCCACAAACAAAATGCATGCTGCATAATCAGATGGAGTGTTTCGTGTGATTGGCTGTGCTGATGTCACTGAAGGTCAAGCACTTAAACTCGCTGTCGCTGAAGTGCGGAACTGTGGAAATGAAAGCGAAGAGTTTGAGGAGGAGTTGAGGTAAATTCACGAGCTGAATACGAGGACTCAGATGAAAGCACTCATCACTGCGTAGTGTTCAAGGGCACTTCTTTACTGTAAAAAACACAGACACAGGGTTTAGGTTTCAGAAGGTTTCTGTACACTGTGAAATGTGTTAATATGTAAAAAAAAATTATGTAAAAAATTTATATTTTCATATCTTTTACGTGACATACATACATACATGCATACATATATACATATACACACATATATTATGTAAACAAAAACTTTTATTTTGGATGCGATTAATCACGATTAATCGTTTGACAGCACTATATATATATATATATATATATATATATATATATATATATTATATGCTGAAAATTATTAACTTGAATACAGTAATGCAGTTAATTGTGGAAATTTAGTAATCAAATGCTTGGTAAACGCTGCAGGTGTCATGCTTGTCTCAGACATGGACATGAACCTTTCATTTCCTTTGCTGTCATCATTTCAAGTGTGATTTGGACATGAAAGACAGTGGTGATATCTGAGCAGGTGAGTTGTTTGTTTATGTGAATCAGTATTGTTGAAAAAAATCAGCTGAGTGAATGATTTAGTGACAAACTCATAATACAGTCATTTGTTGTGTTCCTGAATTAATCAGTGTTTGTAAATTAATCGTTTGAGCAAGTGATTCTATGAGTCATTCATAAAAACAGTCACTTAGTTCCTGAAGGAATCTGTGCATATGAAAATAAAACTGAATGAACAATTCAGTGATTCACTTAAAGAGACCTGCTGAATTCAGAACCATGCTAATATGCGGCTCTGAATTCAGGAAGCAACTTATTTCTTTTCCATTTACATTTAGTCATTTTGCAGATGCTTTTATCCAAAGCGACTAACAATTAGCGATTCTTCTTAAAGAGGCAAACAGACACAGGAAGTGCCTGTAATACCAAGTTTCAGCCATTGTTCAAATAAGTACGAGCTAGAAAGGGAAGGAATAAATAAAGAGAACGTTTTTTTTTTTTTTTTTAAGATGAAGTCAAGTAGCGTTGAAAGAGATGAGTTTTCAGCTGTCGTATGAAAATTGTCAGGGATTCAGCATTCCGGAAAGGGGTGGGAAGATCCTTCCACCAGCCAGGAACGGTGAACAAGAATGTTCTGGAAAGTGATTTTGAGCCTCTCTCTGATGGTACCACGAGGCGTAATAGTGAGTGGAAGAAGGTGGGTGCTGAGCCTGTGGCTATTTTATATGCAAGCATCAATGTCTTAAACTTGATACGAGCCGCAACCGGTAGCCAGTGCAAGGAGATAAAGAGAGGTGTAACATGGGCTCTTTTGGGCTTGTTGAAGACCAGTTGTGCCACTGCATTCTGAATCATTTGTAGAGGTTTGATTGTGCTTGATGGAAGTCCAGCCAGAAGAGCATTGCAGTAGTCCAGCCTAGAAATGACAAGGGCCTGGACAAGAAGTTATGCAGCATGCTCCGTTAGAAAGGGCCATGCCCAGTGATGAGAGGGTGGACAGGAGGATCTGATGATTGACAGTGTCAAAAGCGGCAGATAGATCCAGCAGAATACAAACTGATGATTTGGAATCAGCTTTTGCCATCCGCAAAGCTTCTGTGACTGACAGTAGCGCAGTCTCAGTTGAATGGCCACTCCTGAAACCTGACTGGTTAGCGTCCAGTTTGTTGTTCTGTGAAAGAAACAAATGGGGCTTTTCCACTGCGTGGTACAACTTGGCTCGGTACGGCTCAGTACGGCACGACACGGTTAGACTCGGCACGGTTTGCGTTTCCACTGCAGTTCAGTACCGCTTTAGAGTGGGCGGGATTATTCACATGTCGTTATAGTTGCAACGCTTCTACTACCACGACGCCTAAAAAAAACTTTTTCATTCCACGTCGCCCCATCAAGCTCTCGCTGGATCCGCTCCTCTGCTATCAACGAGAGGACCGTCTGTTCTTCCGCAACAGACAACAAAACTTGTTTGTTAAAAAAAAGGTGCGCTCGTTCAAAACAGTTGCGTTCGATCCTTCGCTGGCTGTGCTGATTTAAATCTAGCGGTTCTTTTGTGTTTCTGTCGCAAGTTCAGTGACGCAGGTAGTGACGATTCTCTCCGGCCAATCCGTGATCAGCAGAATTTACACGTCACGTTTTGGTAATGGTACGGTTCACTTGGAACCCTAACCGAGGTGGTACTAAAAAAGTACCAGGTACCAGGTACTGTACCCAGTGGAAAACCCCCCAAAAGTGAACCGTACCGTGCCGTATCATGCAGTGGAAAAGCGCCAAAAGATACCTCCAGGTCCCAGGTGCTGTACCCAGTGGAAAACCCCCCAAAAGTGAACCGTACCGTGCCGTATCATGCAGTGGAAAAGCGCCAAAAGATACCTGGTTGAAAACAACTCATTCGAGGGTTTTCGCTATAAATGGAAGGAGAGAGACAGGTCTGTAGCTATCTGTAAGTGAAGTGTTTAATGTAGGTTTTTTGAGCAGTGGGGTTACCCAAGCCTGCTTGAATGCAGTGGGGAAGGTGCCTGTGAGGAGAGATGTGTTGGTGATGTGTGTGAGTGCTGGTAAGAGTGTAGGAGAGATTGCTTGGAGAAGGTGTGAGGGGATTGGGTCTAGAGGGCATGTTGTAGGACGGCTGGAGAGGAGAAGTTTTGATACTTCTGCCTCAGTGAGGGGACAGAAGGAGAAGATGGGAGTTTTAGCAGTGGGTGTGGTTAGTTTGAAGTCCTATGTGGGGCTGAGAATTGTCTACTGATTGTTCTAGTTTTGTCTGTGAAGACAAAGCTATCTGTAAGTGAAGTGTTTAATGTAGGTTTTTTGAGCAGTGGGGTTACCCAAGCCTGCTTGAATGCAGTGGGGAAGGTGCCTGTGAGGAGAGATGTGTTGGTGATGTGTGTGAGTGGTGGTAAGAGTGTAGGAGAGATTGCTTGGTGGAGGTGTGAGGGGATTGGGTCTAGAGGGCATGTTGTAGGATGGCTGGAGAGGAGAAGTTTTGATACTTCTGCCTCAGTGAGGGGACAGAAGGAGAAGATGGGAGTTTTAGCAGTGGGTGTGGTTAGTTTGAAGTCCTATGTGGGGCTGAGAATTGTCTACTGATTGTTCTAGTTTTGTCTGTGAAGACAAAATTAGTGTTTTTGTCTGTGTCCGAATAAATTAGTGTTTTTAAATGAATCAGTTGAATGAATGAGCAGAAGATCAATGACTCATAAAGGCTGTCATGTTGTGCCATCTACTGGTGTATCGATGTAACATGCTTAATAAACAACATCCACTTGTTTTGTTGCTGAATTAATCAGTGTTTTAAGCGAATCATTTGAGTTAGTGATTCTATGACTGATTTATAAATATGGTCACCTAGTTTCTGAAGGAATCTGTATATGAACAAATCTGTTGAGTGAATGATTCAGTGATCAGTAAGCCACTTGTTTCTTTCCCGAATGAATTGTTTTTAAACAAATCAGTCGAATGAATGATAGAATGATTGAATAAACTGAAGATCAATGACTCATAAAGCATGTTTTGTTGCACCCCTTACTGGTGTATTGATGTACCTTGCTTAAGTCAAAGACTCATGCTGCGTCCCAATGTACCTACTTATACTACGCCCTTAAAGTATGCACTCTTTTGGTGAAGAAAAAGTACACACTTGAGTGTGTAGTAGAAGAGTAGGCAAGCTATGGGACATACTATCACGTCACACAATTGCGTCTTTAAAGGACCGCTCTGTCACACCTATTACACACACCCTGTCACTGTAAACTGACCTGTCAATCATCTTGTCACAGCTAACATCCTCCACATTTAATTTAATTTAGCTTCCTACCGTACTGGAGAGAAAAGAAGTTGATCTGCCAGTCGCGGGTCTTTCATGCGGAGAACTCTGCTCATATTTTCTGCATAATGATGCATTTAATAGTTAACGACCAAATGGATGTTTATAAAAGTTCACATTGCTGTTGCAGATGAAATATAACATGGATAACAATAAATAAATATGTTTTACCAGGTTAAATGCTGATTATTAGTAACTCGAACCCCTTTTTGTAAACCTCTCTACCTAACTGTCGATCGCGCGCATCCGCCATGTTTGTTGTTTTTCTAACGCATTTTATTCGTGTTTGTAGTTCTGGACCGAATCCTTCGCCAAAGCGCAATGGATTGTGGGCAATTTTAGCCATTAGAGTGTGCACGGATCCACACTTCAAAAATGGACCTGAAATAGTAGACCATCCGGGGACTTTTGGCATGCTCTTTTCAACATACTATGCTTTGGGACACACTTATTATAATCTCACATACTATTTAGGATGGATAGTATGAACATTGGGACGCATGGTCTCTCATAAAGACATCAACTTGTTTCGTTCTTGAATTAATCAGTGTTTTTAAACGAATTGTTGGAGTGAGTGATTCTATGACTCATTCCTGAAGCAATCCGTTTATATGAACAAATTGGTTGAGTGAATGATTCAGTGATTCGGTTATAAAAGCAGCAGCTTGTTTCATTCATGAATGAAATGAATTAGTTGAATGAATGAAGAAACAATTCAATGACTCTTTCATAAAGACAGCCACTTGTTTCATACATGTTTTTGAGTGAATCGAATGAATGAATGAACAAATCAGTGACTCATAATTACTGCCATGTTGCGCCACCTACTGTTGTATCGATGTAACTCACAGAGAATGTCAGCCTTGCAGGCTCTTTATTCCAATTTTAGTTGACATCAGACATTGTGAAAAACAAATACACATAGTTTCATCTAATTTCTTCTTGACTATAGCACATCATAACCCACTCTCTCCTAAATGAAGCATGGTGCATGTTAAAGAATGAAAAGAAAAGAAAATCAATGGTTATGCTGCTTTTGAATAATCTGGACAGCAGACAGATGGTTAAATATGTATTTTGGTGTAAGATGTGTAAGTGGTTTTTGTAGAGTTATACATGAGGGAAGCTGACTGTCTGGAGCCTTATGAGACCAGCGTTGATTCCCTTTGTTCATCATTCTGATTATTTTCTCTCTTACATGCAGTCTCATTTATTAATTTCTCTGTGCTGTCCATCACCACATGCCAGGCTTTGATTAATATCTAATGATATTTCCTGAATTTTCTACAGAAAATGTGAAAATCTAGTTTGTGCTCTCTCACCTTAAATGACGGAAATGAAATCTAATTTCTGAAGATGAAATGCTTCTATATTCATACGATCTCAGTTAACCAATGCAATCTAATTTGACTAGGTTTCTATGTCACTGAGCAAATATGAAATCCGTGCATCAGCTGAAATGCAAAAGGAATCGAAGGTGTATATCAAAAGTGCATGCGGTCAGCTTCACGGTCAGGGAAATGACAAATCAAGGCCAGTATTCCAGTGAACAGCTCTTCGTCTCTTTCTCTCAGACAGCAGCCGTCAGTCAACGTTTCTTCCCTCATCACTGCGTCTCGTTATAGCTCGCAGATTTCCCATGGAAAACGAATTAATGTGCTAATATGGCAACAATCTGCGCTAATAGTGCTCGCTGCGTCTCCTGTTTACATGTGCTTAGCGCAGACGAACGCCTTTTTTAATCTAATTGAACTGCTCTATTAGATTAGAGAATAACTCCAAGATGACTTTATAGCTAATGTCAAACTAACCAGTGCCTAGTTGAGGTTTACTAATAGTAATAGTAGCCTAATTGACTAGTTTCAAGCTCTGCGTAGCCCTGATAGATTGAATATATAAACACACACACACACACAAATGGGAGCTTTACATCATTAACACCGGCATTAACATTATCAGTACTTACCTAAAAATATATGATCTACATATCATCTGACCCCTAGTGGATTATCCATGACCTTTAGAAAGTTGAAGAACTTTCAATATTATTTTCAAAATATCTGCCTCCGTGTTTGCGATTAATTTATTTTTGCTTGGAAATCTTTGTCACTTGTGATAGCAATGGCAAGAGTTTTTTTATTGTTACTGATATGTTAAAATTAATATTTTGATGATTTAAACCTAATTTCTACTTAGTATTTCATACATTATAGAAAACTTGTGTGGAAAATGTCTAGCAAATACAATGCAGGTATATTGACTGGAGAAAGTAATATGTCCACCACAATAAACGTAATCATATAATCAATGAGTCATTTAATAATTAACGTAAATGAATTAAAAAATGTATTTGACCTATATATATATATATATTTAGAGTGAGAACTGATGTATTTAAGGAGCTCTTAAAATTATTTTCAAATTAAATAAATTCACCATAGTCTAAAACACTAAAACAAAAATCTAAATTTATAAAACAAAGATTTTTTGAGTATGTTTTACAATTAAAATACTGTTTTAGTTTTTCGACGTCAAAATCTTGCTTTTAATTCAATTTATTACTTGCTGTTCTGTAGTTGTTTGTGAAATGTACTCCCAATTCGTGAATACTGTTTCTATACATTTTTTCTTTCTCTGTGTGTATATACAGTGGGTACGGAAAGTATTCAGACCCCCTTAAATTTTTCACTCAGGAGCTCTTAAAATTATTTTCAAATTAAATAAATTCACCATAGTCTAAAACACTAAAACAAAAATCTAAATTTATAAAACAAAGATTTTTTGAGTATGTTTTACAATTAAAATACTGTTTTAGTTTTTCGACGTCAAAATCTTGCTTTTAATTCAATTTATTACTTGCTGTTCTGTAGTTGTTTGTGAAATGTACTCCCAATTCGTGAATACTGTTTCTATACATTTTTTCTTTCTCTGTGTGTATATATATACACCTATATATGTGTACACATACCCCTAAATGTAAAATTGCCTCTAAATAATGAAATGTTCAGTTGTGAGCATTTGAATGGTTTTTCTTGAGTTCGCTTCACGCTGCCTCTCTATCATGTAGCGTGTTCACGTGTGGCATGTGTCCAGGCGTGTTGGAGGATGCTGAGGGTGCGTGACCATTGCCAAACAGATTTCATCATCTCGTATCGTGCTGAACCCCCGCCGGTAAACACTCTTGCTGTCTGCAAGAGAAACTCATAATTCCTCCAACTAATCTCATGTCTGGATGCAGCCGTGTTTCTGAGCCACTCAAGTCCCTGCAGGAAAGAACACTTGGTATTCCTCCATTTTTAAGCAGAGGGAAATTACATTTTAAAACCATTTGGGTTCTTCAAAGAGTCATTTTTCTTAGTGTGAAGAACATTTTTATAGTCTAAAGTACCTTCACTCTTAGAAATAAAGGTTCCAAAAAGGCATGTTTTTTTTTCACAGCAATGCCATAGAACAACCAGTTTTGGTTGCCCAAAGAACCTTTTAGTGAACCATTCTTAAAACATCCATTCTTTTTTCTTAGTGAGAAGAACATTTTAATAATCTAAAGAATCGTTTTAAACTATAAACAACTTTATGTTCAATGGAAAGTTTCCATGGATTCCAAAGGTTCTTCATGGAACCATCAATTGCAATAAAGGACCTTTATTTTTAAGAGTGTTTATCCACTGTAAAGAACCTTTTGTGGAATGGAAAGCTTCCATGAATGGTAAAGGTTCTTAAATGGAACCACTGAAGCCATTCTTTATTTTTAGGGGTGTATCAATAAGCATAAATGCTTGGTTTAGTAAAACAATGTTAATTTGGCTTATTAGTGTTGTTTGCTACGAGGCAAATGTCCCTTTTAAGTTTTTTTTGTGCTGCAGACATGAATTATTCTTCAAATCATGCAGTGTCAGCCAACATGCATGAAGAATCATTCATAATAAGCCAGAAATGTGTGCTAATACAATTTAGATTTTATATAAGCCTATGTCAAGCTTTCTTCAGCCTGTGTTCAGACTACTAAAAAACATATTCCTTTTGATTTTGTATCCAGTTGTTCAAGCGCCTCATATATGCTGGTCAAAACAGGGAGAAAAAAAAACAAGTTAGGAGGGTCTGAGAGCCAGATATTCAGAGATTTTCCTTTTCTAGACTAAAACAACTGGCTTTCTGGAAGGTGAATTATTCTCTGTCTTGTCGAGGGAGGGTTTCGTTATGGTCTAGTGTTTTTGAAGCTGAGCGGTACTTGCTGTGTTCAACATTGCTGAGGGAATATCCTGGACTGAGATCTGCAGAGAATACTGAAGAAAATTATACTAGTGCATTCCAGGACTTGGGTTTTGTTATTTTTACTTTTACTTTTTTACTTTACTTTACTTTTACTTTTTATTTTTATAAACCAGCACATGACCAGCATAAACCAGCAAAAGGACCAGCATAAACCAGCAAAAGACCAGTTTAAACCAGCACATAACCAGCATAAACCAGCAAAAGGACCAGCATAAACCAGCACATGACCAGCATAAACCAGCAAAAGGACCAGCATAAACCAGCAAAAGACCAGTTTAAACCAGCAAAAGGACCAGCATAAACCAGCAAAAG
>NW_015505556.1:1587294-1610983 GCF_001515645.1 Sinocyclocheilus grahami
TTAAACCAGCAAAGGACCAGCTTAAACCAGCAAAGGACCAGCTTAAACCAGCATCCCAGCGTCAAAACATACCTGACCAGCATATGCTTGTTTTTTCAACAGGGCGGACTGGTCCAAAAACCCGTTCAGTATCATACCAGTGTCAGTGTCAATGATTTGTATCTTGAAAAGCTCTGTACAAATAAACTTGAATTGAATTGAATTGAATACCTCACGGGGGTATGTTTTCTCATTAGGCGTTTTAAATGTCAAAACGGGTTTCCTGACCGTCTTTTTCATGATAAAGTGTGCGCTTGACCCGCGCTTTCTCTTATCTCCAATCAGATGCATCTGGTTCGGCTCAAAACGTGCATCAATATTGCCGCCGATATCACGTTTGAACAAAATATAACGGCTCGCAAAAGAGCGCGAAACGCAAATATTTGGCAAGTGGTTTATCAGATGTGTCATAGTGCAAAATAATGAAACTCGGTAATTTCATCGCGATTGTTCGTTTAAATGCTCTGTAAGCTTCGTGCCGAGTCTCGGTTTGGCTTCCTGTTTATGAGCGACTCAGATTCATGATGGCCGGTGTTTTAATCTGATATTGGGTTTTTAAAGATCACTGCTTTTTTTATTCCTCTGCTAAAGTGAATTAGTTTGGTGGAGCTGAGACTGTGAAGGCTGCTTAATGCAGTTACAACAACCAGATGTGGGGGAAATTAGCCTGTGTGTGGATGCTTAAGTGTCATGTCTTGCTTTTAGATCATTTATTTGTATATAACATCAATTACTGAAGAAAGAAAGAAGAAAGAGCATGAAAACAAACATTCTGTATTAGCGTTTCGTTAAACTGACATTAACCTTTTCAAAACAAATGGTCCATGGAGCCCTTACTGAAGAGGCAGCAAAGCTGCCATCTTGAGAAGGTAAAATTGGCAGAAAAGTGGTGTATTAAATGGCAAGTATGAACAGTGGCGTACGACGAATAGATAAAGATAAAAGCTCTGGCTTAAGACGTCTGCTGCCCGTGAAGGAGCTGATGCGAATATATGGCAGGATGCAGGCCTATTACATAATACGCTGTGGAGAGAAATGTTGTCCGAAAGACTGAACAGCACAGCCGTTTTAAAGTTATTTTCAGTTTTATGGTAGCGATGAATAGAAGACTGTTGCATGTGTGAAAGCAGATGTTGCATATCTAACAGAAAAGATTTTCTTAAAACACAATTTAATGGTTTCATATGTGAATGCGGCTTATGTTTATGCAGATGAGGTTGTTTCAAGTTGGCTTGAAAATGATAAACAAATAATACCCGTGGCTGTGATTTTAACACGTGCTCATTAGTACGCACGATTAATTAGACTTTTAATTGACATCAGATGTGCTGCTGCGGATCCAAATATCAAATCTTCCACCAAAGGCCTCGTTTACACATCACTTGTTTTTTTTAATTTAATGAAGATCTTGAAGAGACCGCTGATGTATATGATTCTTTAATCAATGTTTTCTGAACATTAAAAGCGTCCCGCTGAGTTTCAGACGCTGTCAGGCAGAAAATGACATCTGGATTCAACAGACACACTTACAGTGTAAATGTTAAACAGCCTGATGCCTGCAATAAACTTACATCTGAAGACTACTTCTGAAAGATTAAAGATTCAATACAGAAGTATCAAAGAAAAGCTTTGAGTTTTATGAAGTCATATTTGATCAACAGAGGGCCTGTGGTTTTTGTGCGTTTTCACAGACAGAAATGCATTTCTTATAGTGTGTGGTTAATAAACTCGCATATTTGAGTTTAAACGCTAAAGTTTCTCAAACATTAAAATACCAATTTATAACTTAGTCATATCGGGTGAAAGTGCAAAAGTGAAGTATTTTTAAAGTTTTCAGTTGATTTTTAGATTCATTTTCATGCTAAATTGAGACAAAAGTATTTTAATATTTAATATTTTTATATTTCATATATTTATGATATTTTGTATCATATTTTAATTTTATTAATATTATTAATATTAATGTTTTAAAATTTGTTGTGTTATGACATTAAATTATAATTATTTATTTCATAGTTGATTTAAATTGGACTTGGAAAAATTTTAAATTGGAAAAAATATATAGTTATCTGAAATAAATAAATAAATAAAGGACAAAAATAATTGCAAAATGTATTGGCCTTCATGTTTTTTTTTTTGTTTGTTATTTGGAAGTTACAAGCTGAAACTGCAACTTTTTCTAGCTTAAAATAGTAATAATAATAATAAAATCTGAAATACGGTTTTATCATAAAACTAAATATAAATAAATAAATGATAAAATAATGAATTAATTAATTTAAGGCCTAAAATTTAATTTTTAAAAAGTCCTATGAAGAAGATAAATAAAAGAAAAAATTATAAAATAATTAATGAATTAATTTAAGGCCTAAAATTGGTTGGTTTTTTTTAAGACCTATGAAAAAAGAAAAAAAAATTTTTTTTTAAAAGATAAAATAATTATTGAATTAATTTAAGGCCTAAAATTTAATTTTTAAAAAGTCCTATGAAGAAGATAAATAAAAGAAAAAATTATAAAATAATTAATGAATTAATTTAAGGCCTAAAATTGGTTGGTTTTTTTTAAGACCTATGAAAAAAGAAAAAAAAATTTTTTTTTAAAAGATAAAATAATTATTGAATTAATTTAAGGCCTAAAATAGATTATTTTTTTTTTTAACAAACAACAACAACAACAAAACTTCCTGATTGATGACCACTGGAGATTCAAAAATGATAAATGAAAGTAGATGGAAAAGGCTGTATATTTCTGGTACAGTGGATATAAACAAAAATATCTAAGGATAAAAAAAACACCTAGGATCCTCTGTTTTGCTTTAGAAGCGGTATGTCGATGTTTCCTTTTGAATGTATTAAATCTATCAAGACACAATAACACAAGCAACACCAACAAATACTAATGCATTTGGAAGTATAATCAAGTAATATTGATGTTTTCATAAACGTTGCTGCAGTCATTTGTACAATCAAAGCAGACATACACTGAAAATAATCTTCCCATCTGCTAACAAGCTGCCTCTCTCTCGTGAGTGTGTGTAAAATTCATTAAAATTCATCTAGACTTCAGTTGCGAGCTTCCATATGGCCACGTACACCCTAATCACACAAAACAATAACTGCATAAGGCGTAATTATTGCTATCTTGTGTTGTTTTGTTAGCATGGCTGCAGCTGTGTGTTTGTTCTCTGGTCTCCTGTGTCTCATGTTTCTCGTTCAAAGACTCGGCGCTATTATCACGGCCTGTATTCAAAACCGCCTCTTTCCACGAAACCAGAAGCTTATTTAAAGATATCCATCTGGATCACGCCATGCCAATCACCTCGAGACGACAACAAACAAATAAATAACCCACCTCAACCAAACGAAAGCGGCAGAGAGAAGCACATCAGTGTCTGAAGTGGACGTGACTTATGAAAACCACAAAGTCAAGTAAAAACAAAAAAAGGAAAAAAGAACACAAAATTGAGTTTGAAATAAAACAAAAATATGAAAAATAAAAATAAACAAATTGACTACATGAATAAATAAAAATAGAAAACACTGTTGCAATTTAAATATGAAAAATAAAATATAACCAGAATTATTACAAATAAAAAAAATGCCCCCCAAAATAAAATCAAACGATAAATTAACAAATAAATTACAAAAACAATAATAATGCAACTGAAATGAGCCTAATAAATCTAAATAAAAACACAAATATTCAAATAATCAATGCTAACTTAGAATAAAAAAATAATACTAATGCAGTTTGAATTTAACCTAATAGAAAATAACCAAAACTATTAAAAAATGAGAAATAAACAAATACACAATGTAAATAATATATGCAAAAAAACAAAACAAGAATGCAATTTGAACTGTAAAATAACAAAAAGAAAAGTGTTACATTAATTAAATGAACAAACTAAATGGGCAAATTTACAATTTGAATTGACAGTTTTGAATAAAAAAAAAACAAAATTATAAAAAATTGTTTTTGTTGATCGCTTTGGTACTAATTTCACAAGGTGTACTTTTTCAAAACTCTTAGTACAAAAATGCAAACTGATCACACTTGTAACACAGCTTGTAATTCTTTCAAAACCTGATGTAATGCTTTTATTCAGTTGCACATATTTTCAGTCCACATAATCACGGTTTCAAACACAAGATTATTGTAATATGTAATGACAACATTTGGTTTAATCACCGAAACACTACAGTATGATCTTCTTTCAGTATAGGAAACAATCAGTTCATTTAATAGCAAACAATACAAGATACGTGTTTCAAATCGGCCTTAGTGCTGAAATTAGTATGCTACAGTACTGTAAAAGACAGATTACACTGTTTTCACATTAGGCAATGCACTTACATTACCCAACTTTTTCAGAATCTATCATTTCCATAATATCTATCTTATGTGTAATCAAGTGAAGGATCAATGAAGACATCCTCTCCAAATCATTTGGGCAAATTAGTTTTTTATTTTTCAGATATAATTGTAATGGTTTACTTTCAATAATGAAATGTACACATTTAAATAAAACAAATTAACTAAATAAAAAAAACATAATATTTAGTGCACACACGCATTACTTTAATTTGGATCAAGCCCGTCTTGATCATTTGGCCATAGATTCTCGTCCACATTACAATGAATGTCATCATTGTTCATGCACCTTTGAAAAAATCTTTTGGCATGGCGAATCCAAGCTTGGTCTACACTGATGTCATCACATGCCTCATCCATGGCCTGAAGGAGGGTGGCGCGCTCAAGGGGTTGGCGATCAAAGACCTTCCACCTCCATGCTGAGAAAAATTCCTCAATATGGTTGAGGAAAGGAGAATATGGAGGCAGGTAGAGGGGATGGGCCTGAAACCATGCTTGAACAACCTCTGCATGGTGGAACCTGACATTGTCCCACACAATTACATAAGTGACCCCTTCACCTTGACAGGCCGGCTCAATTTCATTGAGAAACTCAATGAGATGTGCAGCGTTATAGGAGCCAAGTAATGGCCTACGTCCTATGACACCATCTTCAGAGATAGCTGCGCACATGGAGATGTTTCCTCCACGTTGTCCAGGCACTTGGACAGTGGCCCGTTGGCCGATGATGTTCCGTCCACGGCGACGAGTTTTGGCCAGGTTAAAGCCCACTTCATCAACAAATATGTACTTGTGATGGTTCACATCAGCATCAAGCACCATCACCTGCTAAAAAATATATTTCTGTTAATTCTTTTTACAGTGTTGTTCCAATATACATATGAAGTAGGCGATGCATCAAATAGAATCAGTAATACAATATAAAGTGCTGTACCTGAACATACTCAGCCCTCAGTTGTTTTACCCGGTCGTTGTTTCTTCTCAAAAGGCACCAGGTAAATGTGCTTCATTGATACCTAGTGCCTCTTCAAAAGGCGACCTATTGTTGGTAGGCTGATAGATGCCACATTGGCAAAGGTGTCATTATCCTCCTCAATTGCCTGCTTTATTTCTGACAGCCGTATATCTTTCCTGGCTCTCACCATTTCCACCATTCTGCCCACTCGTGCTGGGCAGTCAGCACACGGCCACGGCCACCACTATGGGGTTTTCTGTCAATTCTAAGCATAGAACAGAGTATACTGTATGGACAAAGTAAAGTAAAGATCATACTATAAGAATACTGTAACATGTTTGATGAATTTACATGCATTACAATTTACTGTAAATGTAAAGGTAAAGCTTAGTATATATCCTCCACACTTACCGGTTTTCTTGGCGAAAAGTTCGGATGATAGAATTTACAGTTGATCTTTTTAGATTTGGATCAACTAATCTGGCAGCCTCTGCCATAGTAAGGCCTTGGTTCACCACATGATCAACAATGATGGCCCGGACTGACGGGACCTCTCTGACCTCTCTGTTGGTGCCCATGCCCTCCTCTCTGGCCTCTCTGTTGGTGCCCATGCCCTCCTCTCTGGCCTCTCTGTTGGTGCCCATGCCCACCTCTCTGACGGATCCCTTGCCCACGAACTCTTCCTATTCCTTGCTGTCCATCCTGCTTCATGTTGAAAAAAATGTCCAGTGTTTACACCCCCACTTTTATATATAGTGAGCAATTGTTATTACCACTATGTGAAATCAATTAGCAATAATGAGTATTCATCATGTGTGGTTACATGTAATTTAGATGTTTGTACAAGTGCTTGCGTGTGCGCAAGTGCGAGTGTGAGTGTGTGTGTGTGTGTGTGTGTGTGTGTGTGCAATAGGAAAAACATTGGTCTTCATGTTTGTTTTTCTTCTTTGGGGAAGTTCCAAGCCAAAATACCATCTTTTTCTATCTTAACAATTATTAAAAATAAGATTAAAATGTGAAAGTAAATCATTGGGAGATTTATTTATGATCTGTTTTGAGTACATTGCATTCGTCTTTTGTTTTGAAACCTAAATATGAGTTACATTTTGACTTCATTTAAGAAAGAAACTTGTTGTGAGAAAGAAGGGTTTAACAAAACATATAAATAAATGGAACGCACATACTTACACTTAATGTTAAAATACTCATGAAGTCACTGTATACAACATTTGCATAATGCATTGTGATTGGTGCTCGTCCTCGCATTTATTTGCATACTGAATAGTAATAAAAACAGTTCTGACAACTCTTTACTGAAGTGTGTTCAGCTCAAAAACATTTTTCTTTTTGCACTTGATTTGTGACATTCTCTCTCACAGCCGACATACAAACTTGGTAACTTGTAAACTCGGAAATGTGAGAAAGTCAGTCAGAATTATGAATTTATATTTTGCGATTCTGAATTTTTTCCTCAGAATTCTGTATCTCACAGCTCTGAGTTTATATTTCACAATTCAGAATTATGAGTAGAAAGAGCTGTGAGATATAAAACCAGAATAGCAAGAAAAAAAGTCAGAATTGTAAGTTATAAACTTAGAATTGATTATTTCTTTCTTGCAGTTTATATCTCGCAATTTTGAATTCATGTCTCACAATTCAGACTTTTCCCCTCACAATTCTGAAATGCAAGATATAAACTCAGAAATACGAAAATAAACTCTTCTCAGAATTGAGGAAAAAAGTCGCAATTTAATCTTTTTATTCAATGGCAAAAACAACGTTCCATACAAGAGTGAAGGGTGTACTTCATTTTTGGGTGTACTATGCCGATAAGAAACACTACTCGTTTAATGAATCAGCTTGTGCAACAAAATAACATTTCCCCCAATTCTCCCCGGCAGCATTAGTACGCTAATGATGTTTCATTTACTTGTAAAGTCAGAATTTCCTGCTGTGCTAAATGCCCATGTGCTTCTAACACGTGAAACAGAAAACCTGAGATTTATGCATTACCCAACACATCCATTTACTTCCAACAAAAATTCACTTGAGCGCTCTTCACATCGTAATTACGACTTCCGAGCTCATCGGGAGGAACTTCTCGAGAGGTCTCGAAGGCAGCCGTCGACTTCTGGCATCCTGTGGAGAAACTAAGCTAAAGTGTCTTTAAAGTTTGATCTCTCTTCTAATCTTTTCCCGTTCTCTTTTTGTCTGGTTAAATCTCAGACTCTCCCCTGCGGCACTGAAGCTTCTCTGCTCTGCAAATCGCTGACAGCTGCTTTAAGTGTTTTGCAGCACAGATGCTTCAGTCAGACATTCGCATTGTTCAAGACATCCGTGTATTTTGCCTTGAATGTCAGCAGACACATAAGGTGTTAAAACCTCCAGAGCCTCTTCTAAAAAGGTGCTTAATTATCAAATTTACAGCTAAGTGCAGTTCTAAGACTCTGAGAAGTGCACTTCTGCCTGCATACATTCTCTCCTTATTCTTAAGGAAAATTGTGAACCAGTTAACATGAAATAATGATAGTGGTGTTCATTTTATTTTCTACATCTGTACTAAAGCGTCTTGCATAATTCCCTTGTCCAGTCGACTGTATGATGGGATGAAATATGAAGGAAGCCTGTTTGCATGTGCATAATTGTTTACTGAATGTTTTTCACTGCAGTATTCCTACATTTAAAGGCATAGTTCACCCCAAAATGCTAATTTGCTGAAAAGGTCCTCACTCGCAGGTCATCTGAGATGTAGATGAGTTTGTGTCTTCATCAGATTTGAAGAAATGTAGCATTCCATCACTTGCTCACCAATGGATATGAATGGGTGCCGTCAGAATGAGAGTCCAAACAGCTGATAAAAGCATCACAATAATCCACACCACTACAGTCCATCAGTTAACGTCTTGAGAAGTGAAAAGCTGCGTGTTCATACACTCTTAAAAATATAGGTGCATAAAAGGTTCTTCACAGCGATGCCATAGAAGAACCATTTTTGGTTCCACAAAGAACCATTCAATCAAAGGTCCTTTAAAGAACCATCTCTTTCTTACCTTTTTATAATCTGAAGAACCTTCTTTCGCCACAAAGAAGCTTTTGTGAAACAGAAAGGTTCTTCAGATGTTAAAGGTTCTTTATGGAACCATTTAGACAAAAAGGTTCTACTATGGCATTGTGAAGCACCTTTATGTTTAAGAGTGTAAGAAACAAATCCATCAAGACATTTAATATTCACACTGTCGCTTCTGGCTAAAATACAAGTCCATAATCCATAATAAAGTCCAAAATCCTCCAGTGAAAAAGTCATCTGGTCTGAATCAGGAGAGAAATCTGCACAGATCAAGCACTGTTAACAAGCCAAAACAGCTCTAAACAAATATATGGATGGATTTTGATGTGAGAGGACCACTTTTGTTTACAGATATTTTGGCCAGAAGCAATGGTTTAAAGTTAAAACAAGACATTATGCCCGCACTGACAGATGTTGCAGTAACTGTATTTTGGCCGCGTTTCTCTGAAGGACAGTTCAGCGCCGCTCACGGTCTCAACACGTCTGCTGTAACTCCTCCAACACTTCCTCTCTCTAGCTTCCTGTTCTCTCTCGCTACCGTCTCATTCCTCCTGTGCTGCTGTTGCTGCTGTCTCTCTCGCTCTCTCTCGCTCTCTCTCTTTGTCTCTCTCTCTCTCTCAGCCACTGTCACATTCAGTTTGGGATCATGTTAAAGTAGGGTGCCACAAATTTGTTAAAATTCCCAAAGGGTGCACTGCTCTAGATAACGTTCGCTGTCAACTGACTCACGCCCGGTTTGGATTACTCTTTTGTCTTGCCCTCTATATACCTGTTTGCCATTGTCAGAACCTTGCCTGTTTTTATGACCACGTCTTTAAATAAAAGCTTTGCAGATGGATCCGCACGTCTCACGTCTCGCTCGCCCCGTAACAAAATGATTCATCAAAAATGCAAAAAAGATTATTTTTAATTATAAATATTATTTCAGTAGTAGTGGTAGTAAAATAATAATAATAATAATTAGTGCTGTCAAGCGATTAATCGTGATTAATCGCATGCAAAATACAAGTTTTTGTTTGCATAATATATGTGTGTGGTCTGTGTATATTTATTATGTATATATAAATACACACACACATACAGTGTATATATATTTTTAATTTTTACATGTATTTACATGCATATATTTATATTCATATAATTTATATTATAAATAAATATATTTAATATATAAATATAATATTTTTCTGAAATATATACGTGCATGTGTGTTTATTTACATAATAAATATACACAGAACACACACATATATTATGTAAACAAAAACTTGTATTTTGCATGCGATTAATCACGATTAATCATTTGACAGCAATAATAATAATAATAATAATAATGTATATTTATAATTTTTGCAATCATTAAATGTAATTTACAATGTTATATTTATTTGAAATTATTACATACTGCATTTTCATGAATACGATTTTTTAGATATGTTTACATAAAAAGTGTATATAATTAAAAATCCTATATTATGCTGTATTCAACAAAATGTTTTATTTTATTGTAGTCGTAATAAAAAAATATAAAAAATTCAACAAAAGGGTTTTTAATCACATATGTATTAATAACAGTAATAATAACGTATAATAATTTTCATTTTATATTTTATTTTCTGTAATCATTAAATGTAAAGTATGTAAGAGAGAGAGAGAGAAATTATAAATAATATTTATTATATATTACTTGAGTAATATATTACATTTAATGAATGTAAAAAAAAAAGAAAAAGATAACGAATGCAAAAACAAAAAAGATTGGTGAATGCATTGCAAGCTTGTTCTCAAGGGAGAATTTCATTCAAATGTTTGTCAATAAACCATGCATCATTATTATTCAGGTAGCTAGATATAAACACTTTTAAAATAACAGTAAAAGAAGATTTCTGCCCGTTCCCAGTGGTCACACTGAGAATGCAACATACTTGCATTGAATTATAAATTGCACTATGACATATTTCTGAACACAAATATGCATTAAAAGTCAAACTTGTGTTTGTATTTGCATGCTTTGGTGACTATAAACAAGCTGTATATTTTAGGATTCCTCATTAGTCTCTGATCCGTCCGATCCTCCCGGCGGCTCCTTAAAGCAGCGGCGGGTTGTTTGAGGTCAAACGCTTTGATTGGAGAGTGAAGGAGTGAGAAGCACATGTACCTCAGACCTGATGTTCTCGTCCACATGTCTGACAGCAGGCCATGAGAGAAAAGATGTCGATTGTCAAATTGCATGTTCACGGGGAGCCGTAATGTCTTCGCCGAACGCTGTTTTCTCATTAGACTCTGTTTACTTCCTGTCTGAAACACACAGGAACACATTATTTAGATTCAGAGTGAACGCTGTTAACATTTGATCACTTGGCTCACATTTGAAACATGATCGTCCACGTATCTGTCTACGGAGTACAACCCAGAGTACAGAAGTCCTTTAAAACTCATTGTAGCATTATCCATATCGACAGCATTCATCATCAGATTTGTTATATTGACAGCTTGAGGTCATTTTAATAGTACAAAAATTGGCAAGATGTTTTAAATCATGTAGACAGGATCCGTTGTCGGTTGCTTGTACAGGTTCATCACCACAGCCTAAAATTTCTGGCAACATCCACAAACTTTGACTATATTTGAATCGCTTTTCTTGATGTTTTACAACTCTTAAACCCCAATGATTGGCCAATTAATTTATTTAGTTGTTGGACTTTTTCATGAAAGCTTGTTTCCGCAACAAAATACTTTTTTTTTTTTTTTGTTTTTTTCTTGCAGTACTGAGAAAAAAGGTGCAAACTGCAAGAAAAAAAGTCAGAATTTAGAGATTTTAACTCAAACTCGTAATTATGAGAAGAAATGTCTATATATATGTCTAAAAGTTTATATCTCAATTTTGTTGCAATTATGAGAAAATATCTGAATTGCGAGGGTAAAAAAGTCACAATTGTGAGATATAAGTCAAGCTTGTTTCTGCTACTGAAATAAAAAAGGTCATTGTGACTTGTCCTCTCACAAATCATGCTTTTTTTCTCAAAATTACGAGTTTATGAGAACATGTTGCTAACATTCCCATTATGCTATAAAAATTTAATAATTCCTGAATGTTCAAAACATCCGGTTTTTTTTTTTTATGTTTGGGGGAAAAAATCTAGGTTATATTAACATTTAAAACACGTCAGACAAACGTCCAACTGAGTTTAAAGATTTTTTTTAAATGTTTTTAAAACTTTTTTCTAACAAATAGTAACATTTAAAAAAAGTTAGTCAAACTTAAAACTTAAATGCTTCAGAAAAAAAGTTCCTTGAACGATGTATAAATAATGTTTTTGTGCTAACGTTGTGAGAACATTACTAAAGTCCACATAACGTTGAACGAATGTTCTATTAACGTTAGTTTAACGTTTATCAAATGATCAGCTGTAATGCACTTATCGAAACAAAAGCAGGCAAATGTCAAAATGTTTCAAATTTAATAATAAAAGTAAATAGTCTAAATGTATCATTTAATTTACAATCTCCAAAGGAGTGGAAAATATGTTCAGGTACTCTATCTAATGTCAAAGACATTGCATAAACATAAATATATAAGCTTTTTTTCCACAAAAAGCTGTCATTTTCTGTTTCTGTTTAACGGTATAAAACACCTACACTGTAAAAAAATCTGTGACATTTAGGGTAAAATACCGGCAGCTGTGGTTGCCAGAACTTCACAGTAAAAAATATGGTAGCAACATTTTAGATTTTACAGACTTAACTTAAATTCACAATAAAATACAGTATTTCATTAACTGATGTAATGTTAATAAACCAACATATTGAAGTACTAATATCTGTTTTGAACCACTGTAATGCACTGATAACCACCAAAAACTGGTGGTGATGAGAAAGTCACATGATGAACCAAAGCTCATCACAAACAGCTTTTCTACGAGCTGCGGAGGGCAATACTTATATATAGAAGCTGCACATTCACACAAACACTAAACCCCATCACGGTGACACACGATACTGAAATAATGCAATAAACATTAATTTAACAACATTAGATGTAAGATTAAACCCTAATGTACACAACTGATAAGAAAAAACAAAGAAAAAACATGTTATTTCAACAAAAAAAACATCAAATATGAAGTGTCATGCAGGGAATTCTGGGAGTGTCAGTTTATGGTTTGTCACTGTAAATTATACAATGACTTTTTCTTTTTCACTTCTAAAAAACGTATTATTAACAGTATTTTACTGTAAAATTACATTAAATGTAATTACATTTATTCACCGAATATAGTATGGAAACTTACTGTTAACCAGTTAACAGGTTTTTACTGTAGCATTTTTACAGTCTTTTACTGTTAAAATCACAATCATTTTTTACAGTGTACAGATGCAGCAGAAACATCTGGATCATGTTTGCATTTTCTTCTGTCGCAGGCCATTATAATTTTTGCCTTGAAATCAAGATTAGGCATAAAATAATGTGAAAATTTAATTGAAAAAATAGTTGTAATCTGGCTCAGATTTTTATATATATTTTTCTCTTGAAAATACGGCACTGTTTTTGTAATCAGCAGCCCAAAACGACTTTAAGAAACAAGTACTGATTTCATTCAGCAAATATGTTGCAGGGTGCTTTTCGATCATGCTACAAAAATCATATAGAATGTACCAGGTTTAAGAATAAAATGTATTTTATATAGAGTACAAAAAAATCCACTTCAGTTGTAACCTGGCTTTCTTATTGTTGAGATAATCGTCTGTTTCTGAGCAGTGTTTTGAATTTCTATATCAATACGGCTTCAGAAAAATGACCACTGTATTGACTTTTAAAACTCAGGCCTGAAATGCATTGAATGAAAAGCTGAAAAGCAAAAGTCCCCGATGTGAGTTTCTGTTCAAGTCGTGAGGAGTTACTCGAGGTGAAGACGACAAGGATTTTTCTTTTATTCTCTGAAACTGGAAATAAGACATCAAGCTTCTGAATGCATGTAAGGAAAGTGAATGGTGATTTATACATTTAAGGACAAAAGAGCATCACAACAGTATGTTATTCTTCTGAAGTCAAACTATAGTTTGGGTTGATAAACAGACATTGTTCACTGATAATCTTCCTCTACGCTCATTTTCAGTCTTTCAGTTTTTAGTCATGTGACATGCGAGAACCAATAGCCTTTGATGTCTACTAATGCCAAAGCCAGGTGCGTTGCATATAAAAGAGTCATTTTGTGACTGAACACAATTGATGAGAATTTGAGTTAAAGAACATGCATTTCAGTCTGTTCCTTCATGCAGAGCATCACATGAGTTCAGAAGATCTTTATGGAGCTTTGTCCACTTTTGTTTTATGGAGAAAAGCAGCTCAGACATTCCTCTTCCTTTGGAAATAAGAAAAGTAATATGGGATCAATGGTGTGAAGGTGAGTAGATGATGACAGCGTTTTCTTTTTTGGTTGAATTATACCTTTTAGCAACGTTTAGTATTGCAGCCTTCACAGAATGTCATAGTTTAATCATGAAGTTTCAAGTCTTTGCAAGACGCACTTCTGAATGTAAAAGTTCCCATAATATCAAATGGCAGATGGGCTCTGAATCTAATATTAAGGTAGACATTTTATTAAAGATAAAAAAAAATGAGTATTTTATCTTGGTTGGAGGCACTGCAGCAAGAATAATGTGTGCTTAAAAACTGGAAATCTGTAAAATCCCCCGAGCGGAAAGACTGGATCAATGAACTTGAATCTTGTACTACTCCTGAAAAAAAAAAAGATTGTAAAATCCACAAGCTTTGACTGTATTTGGACCCTCTTTCTTGATGTCTTGACCATATGGATTTATATATTCATTTTTAAACATGGTTTTCTGAACTTTACTATTTTCTATAGAACCTTATTTCCACCACATAAAAAAATAATTAAATATTAAAAAAAATACAAATAAAAACGCAAAGGAATTTTTGTAACTTTCTCACAACTGTGACTTTTTTTTCCCCTTGTGATTCTGACTATATACGCATCTCATAATTTTGCACTTTTTATTTTTCTTGCAAATCTGAGAATTTTTTTTTTTTTTTTTTTTTTTTCCCTCTCCCCTGGAATATTAAACTGAGAATTGCAAGACATAAATGGGCAATTCTAAAGGAAAAAAAAATTGTACAAAGTCAATCTGGTTTGATATAAATTGTCAGAATTGCAAGATGTAAACTCAGAATTGATATAAACTCAGAACTGATATAAACTCAGATTTGAGAAATGTAAACTTTTTGAATTATGAGAACTCGTAATTGAGACAAACTAGCAATTCTGAGAGGGGGGAAAAAAATCAGAATTTCAAGACATAAAATCAGAATTGCTAGATATAACTCCTTCCTTTTTATTTTTTTTGTTTTAAGAATTGGCAGTTTATATTTCACAATTCTGGACTCCTAATAGCAAGATACAAATTTGCGCTTCTGAGAAAAAAAAAAGTTAGAATTATGAGAACTCAATATTAATTTATTGAATAGAACTTATTTCTTTTGGTAATTTACACCATTTTTCTTTTTCTGTTGTTGTTATTTGTAATGATTATAAAGAGCGATGTGCTGGTATATCTACTTCTGGTGCATATGCATAGCTATTCCCAACAGGGAATCTTTACATAAAAGAAGACCGAGTCGTGACAGATTTGTACTTTTTTTCAAACACTGCTGTTCATTTTCAGCATCCGAGCTTCTTGAATGTTTGCGCACAGCTTTGGTTTCTCTGGATTTTGGTGTTAGTGGACGTGCAGATGCCGTTCAGCTTTTATGAGAGCCTCGGCTCGGCCTTTGACTCCGTCTTTGATCCTCACTCGCAGACGTAAAGCGTCGGAACGCTGCCCTGCGTGATGTTCCCTGTCGACTTTGATCTTTTCAATGCCAGATTCGTGGTTTGTCAAAGCTTTTTTCCCACGACTAACCATTTTAAATGTGATGTTTGAACGCCTGTGAAAAAGATGCTCCGGTAATGACCCAACGGGACGACTTCGACACCGAATATACTGATATATCCTAAATCACATGTTCCTGGAGTTAATCTGCGGCGCCTCGGGTGCTTAGCGGACACGCCTCAGTGTTTCAGTAATTATGTAAAAACTCCTCTTCCGTTCACCATGACTCAGTCACAACAGCAGATTTAGAGTTTCTCCTTCACTTTAATACACACGCTCCTCTTTCATCTTCCTCCAAACAGGCCTTTAAGAACCGCTCGTTGTGGCGTTTCTTATTTATTTTGCCTAAAAACAGATCAGCGTTCAGGCGCAAAGACACGGAGTGTTACGCAAGCTGGCTTGGATGTATTGTTTTAGCTTATTTTTGCTCCTCGCTTGTACTTCTGTCACTCTCAAGGGGCGCTTAATTTCTTTGAAATCTTAACTAGAGCGACCTTAAAGACGATAAAAAAATAATTAAATATTAAAAAAAATACAAATAAAAACGCAAAGGAATTTTTGTAACTTTCTCACAACTGTGACTTTTTTTTCCCCTTGTGATTCTGACTATATACGCATCTCATAATTTTGCACTTTTTATTTTTCTTGCAAATCTGAGAATTTTTTTTTTTTTTTTTTTTTTTCCCCCTCCCCTGGAATATTAAACTGAGAATTGCAAGACATAAATGGGCAATTCTAAAGGAAAAAAAAATTGTACAAAGTCAATCTGGTTTGATATAAATTGTCAGAATTGCAAGATGTAAACTCAGAATTGATATAAACTCAGAACTGATATAAACTCAGATTTGAGAAATGTAAACTTTTTGAATTATGAGAACTCGTAATTGAGACAAACTAGCAATTCTGAGAGGGGGGAAAAAAATCAGAATTTCAAGACATAAAATCAGAATTGCTAGATATAACTCCTTCCTTTTTATTTTTTTTGTTTTAAGAATTGGCAGTTTATATTTCACAATTCTGGACTCCTAATAGCAAGATACAAATTTGCGCTTCTGAGAAAAAAAAAAGTTAGAATTATGAGAACTCAATATTAATTTATTGAATAGAACTTATTTCTTTTGGTAATTTACACCATTTTTCTTTTTCTGTTGTTGTTATTTGTAATGATTATAAAGAGCGATGTGCTGGTATATCTACTTCTGGTGCATATGCATAGCTATTCCCAACAGGGAATCTTTACATAAAAGAAGACCGAGTCGTGACAGATTTGTACTTTTTTTCAAACACTGCTGTTCATTTTCAGCATCCGAGCTTCTTGAATGTTTGCGCACAGCTTTGGTTTCTCTGGATTTTGGTGTTAGTGGACGTGCAGATGCCGTTCAGCTTTTATGAGAGCCTCGGCTCGGCCTTTGACTCCGTCTTTGATCCTCACTCGCAGACGTAAAGCGTCGGAACGCTGCCCTGCGTGATGTTCCCTGTCGCCTTTGAGCTTTTCAATGCCAGATTCGTGGTTTGTCAAAGCTTTTTTCCCACGACTAACCATTTTAAATGTGATGTTTGAACGCCTGTGAAAAAGATGCTCCGGTAATGACCCAACGGGACGACTTCGACACCGAATATACTGATATATCCTAAATCACATGTTCCTGGAGTTAATCTGCGGCGCCTCGGGTGCTTAGCGGACACGCCTCAGTGTTTCAGTAATTATGTAAAAACTCCTCTTCCGTTCACCATGACTCAGTCACAACAGCAGATTTAGAGTTTCTCCTTCACTTTAATACACACGCTCCTCTTTCATCTTCCTCCAAACAGGCCTTTAAGAACCGCTCGTTGTGGCGTTTCTTATTTATTTTGCCTAAAAACAGATCAGCGTTCAGGCGCAAAGACACGGAGTGTTACGCAAGCTGGCTTGGATGTATTGTTTTAGCTTATTTTTGCTCCTCGCTTGTACTTCTGTCACTCTCAAGGGGCGCTTAATTTCTTTGAAATCTTAACTAGAGCGACCTTAAAGACGTTTGGCAATTCAGGCCAGAACATTTGATCTGCTTGGCCTCTATTAAACTCCGGCGTCTTGAGATGGGAGTCACGAAAACTTCACGTCTCACTTGCCAAAGACTTTATCAGAGCTGAACACTGAAGCGAGTGAAACCGAACAGACTTTAGGTTAATCTAAAGATGTTCACTACAGCAGGTCTCTGGCTTTGTATAATTTGTTTATCCTTTTTAACATTAGAGCAGGCCATTTTGTGACTTGAATGTGCCTGGCTTCTGGGGCCAGTTGCTCAAAAGTAATCTGATCGGATTTTGGCCATCGGATTGGATCAAGTCTTGAAAATGGGTTGTTCAAAAGGGATTCTGAATTCAGATTAGATCACTAAATCCAATCTTGGTTTTGATCTGGATTAAATCCTCAGTTTGTGGTGTTCAAAATGTTTGTTAGATTGGGATACTTTTGATCCAAAAAAAAAAAACTGGATTTCATGATATCAAAAATGTAATAACTTTGAAAATGGTCCAAAAATTACAACATTTGGAGCACGCAATATATCCCCAAACAGCTGTCAATGTCAAACAAAAATATGATTATTAAATTGAAAGTTTTTTTTAATCACGTTGTAAACTACATTGGCACAAACATCAGAGATGGACCAGTCAGAAGTAGTTATTTGTGTAAATGCAATGCAAAACTAGAATGCAAAACATTGGTCATCTCATTTTTTCTCAACCACCATGTCCCTTTAGGGGCTCCATAGAGCAATATGAATCCAGATTTGGAAATCTGAAAAAGTGTGCATCTGGATCAGGGTTATTCAATCCAATTTTGCTTTGGAAAACTGGCACAAAAGTAAGATGGGTTCCCTGATCCTGGACCGCATAACATGGGATTTCCAAATCCAGATCATTCTGATCCAGATTCAACTTTTTGAACAACTGGCCCCTGGTTACTTTGTTATTTTAGCTGTACAAAAACAGTTTGTTATGCTGCTTTATATTGCAAAATGATATTTTATTTTAATTATAAAAAAAAAAAACTGGTTTGTAGTACAAATAGCTTTACAGTTTTTTGCAAATATATTTTTTAAATATAAAAATATACAAAAATGACAATGTAATATAAGAATTTTTAAATATAGGCTATTTTGCCCTCCATATACATTCAATACCGTCATATCAGGGTTATTTTAATGAACTAAAACCATTAAAAATGATACTTGAAATAAAATACAAAATTGTTAACTGAAAGAAGATATGAAACACTTAAACTTGTTGGCATTTGTCATTTTCATTTAGTTTAGCTTGATGTACTAGAGTAACTAAAACTGAAATAAAAATGAATAACTATATAGACTTAATGACACTGATCTTAAATTAAAAGAGAAAATCCAATTCTAAATTAACAAACTAAAATAGTATCTCAATATGCTAAAATAACACTGCATCTTGCTACTGAAATATATTTTGAAATGGACTTTGGTATTTGAAGGTTGAAACTAAATACATTTTAAAGGTAGAAAAATATATTTTATTTATCTTCACTGTTTACAACACATTTAAAACATTATTTGGCCATATAAATACATTTGTTTGCCATATGTAATATATGCCGTTTTTCCCCGTTCTTATTGATTATTTTTGGCAAATGAAAGAATGTTTATCACAAAAGATGTTCATATGTGCTACTCACTTTGATTAGGCTTGAGATTTATTTCTGGCACAAGATAAACAGACAATTTTGATTTGGTGCTCGGAAGTTATTAATTTTGGATCTAACATCAGCCCCAAAGTCTTATATTTTGTCATGTCGGGCAAAATCACTGTAAATGCTGAAACCAACAGCCCAAAACCCTCATTGACACACTCCCATCCTGTTGAACTCATTGATTTGAGGCGTGTTTTGGCACAATTCTGTCCATCAGTTACTTCTAAATCTGTGTGAATTTCATCATTCCCAGACAAACTGTCAGCAGACGGCTTTACAGCGGCTTCCTGTCGACAAGCAAAACCTAAACAGTTTTTATAGAAGTAAACCTGTCAAAGGTAACTATTTACATTGCACTTTTTATGGAAAGTTGGCCAGCAGGTGTGTTTTTACAATCTGAAGTGGTGTTTTTTTTTTGCTGTGGACAAGTGCTTGTTCCTGTGACGTAATTGTTATGCATGGCATCCGCCTTCCAGTGAAACCAGATCGGGAATGCAGAGGGTTTTCAACTGTATTTCTCTGTAAAAATAGAAATAGGCTATAACTACTTACTTGGAAAAATGTCTCTTATGGTTGAACTCTCAATGCGTTTCCTGCTGAAGCTGCTGAATCGCTTCTAACCAAGGGCATCTACACATCTACAATACCTGGAGATGTTTATCTGTTCGCATTCGCAGAAAAACGTGACCCGCGTGCTGCCATCTTTGCTGATATGGGGACGCTATTTTGAAGTTAACGTTTAGCTTTCGATTAGCTGATGGCAGGAGCACACAGACACAAGCCTGTAATAGGAAAAATATAAATACATACATACAGTAGCAGGGGCGAACTATGTATTTAACCAGACAAATTTTAAATGTAATTTATTTGACATGTATGCATTTGGCAGATGCTTTTATCTAAAGCAATTTGCATTGCATTCAAAGTTGACATTTTATCAGTTCATGCATTCACTGGGATTCGAACCCACAACCTTGCCATTCTTGTTAACTCCATGCTTAAATTTCTTAAGATCCAGAAATGTATTTATAGTTGTCAAAATCGATCCAAAATAAAAGTTTGTCTATATATTAAGTGTATACTGTGTACATTTTAGATATATAAATACACAGACGTACATGTATGTATACTTCATTCATTCACACACACTCTCACACACATTTGTGACCCTGGAGCACAAAAGCAGTGTTAAGTCGCTGGGGTATATTTGTAGGAATAGCCAACAATACATTGTATGGGTCAAAATTAATTGATTTTTCTTTTATGCCAAAAATCATTAGGATATTAAGTAAAGATCATGTTCCATGAAGACATTTAAGTTTCCTACCTTAAATATATCTCAACTTAATTTATTAGTAATATGCATTGCTAAGAACTTCATTTGGACAACTTTAAAGGCGATTCTAGATTTTCAATTTATATTTATAGTAAATCATATTAAAAGCATGCAGACATATAATACAATTCTAATTAAAATTTTGAATTAATCGTCAATTAAAATACTGTTTATTAAAACACAATTCTTTTGTGAATATGTATCTTTAACTTGTTGTCATATATTCTGTAACCTAATAATTCATTAATCCACTAAAGATCTGCCTTGTTTGATTAAACCATTTTTTTTATAGTTTTATATACATTTTTTAAAAACATTTCTTTTTATGTAATGTTTTGCAATGCTCAGTCATTATATCTAATCGTATTCAGAGTGAAAACTCACATCACCCACTATATCAGTGCTTCTGCATGTTGATAAAGTTTAAACTTGTGTAATCAGATGACCTTTTGAAAGAAAAAGTCAAAAAGTGTTTTAAGTGCTTTTCTCTCTGTCCCATGACACTCGCCACTAAAGCAGCGCTGTGAAAGTCTCGGTGTCAATCACAGCGTCCCCGTCGGAGAGCAGACGTGGGAGAGAGCGTTTGGTAAAAACGGGGCGTACAGAGGAAATGGTTTGGAACGGCGGTCAGGCCGCGGCGGCCGGTGGAGTACCGCTGACAGACTGAATAGATTTGATGGATGAGGTTCTTGTTAACTCCATGCTTAAATTTCTTAAGATCCAGAAATGTATTTATAGTTGTCAAAATCGATCCAAAATAAAAGTTTGTCTATATATTAAGTGTATACTGTGTACATTTTAGATATATAAATACACAGACGTACATGTATGTATACTTCATTCACACACACTCACACACATATGTGACCCTGGAGCACAAAAGCAGTGTTAAGTCGCTGGGGTATATTTGTAGGAATAGCCAACAATACATTGTATGGGTCAAAATTAATTGATTTTTCTTTTATGCCAAAAATCATTAGGATATTAAGTAAAGATCATGTTCCATGAAGACATTTAAGTTTCCTACCTTAAATATATCTCAACTTAATTTATTAGTAATATGCATTGCTAAGAACTTCATTTGGACAACTTTAAAGGCGATTCTAGATTTTCAATTTATATTTATAGTAAATCATATTAAAAGCATGCAGACATATAATACAATTCTAATTAAAATTTTGAATTAATCGTCAATTAAAATACTGTTTATTAAAACACAATTCTTTTGTGAATATGTATCTTTAACTTGTTGTCATATATTCTGTAACCTAATAATTCATTAATCCACTAAAGATCTGCCTTGTTTGATTAAACCATTTTTTTTATAGTTTTATATACATTTTTTAAAAACATTTCTTTTTATGTAATGTTTTGCAATGCTCAGTCATTATATCTAATCGTATTCAGAGTGAAAACTCACATCACCCACTATATCAGTGCTTCTGCATGTTGATAAAGTTTAAACTTGTGTAATCAGATGACCTTTTGAAAGAAACAGTCAAAAAGTGTTTTAATTGCGTTTCTCTCTGTCCCATGACACTCGCCACTAAAGCAGCGCTGTGAAAGTCTCGGTGTCAATCACAGCGTCCCCGTCGGAGAGCAGACGTGGGAGAGAGCGTTTGGTAAAAACGGGGCGTACAGAGGAAATGGTTTGGAACGGCGGTCAGGCCGCGGCGGCCGGTGGAGTACCGCTGACAGACTGAATAGATTTGATGGATGAGGTTCGTTCTGGAGGAACGATCAGGCCAGAAACAGCAGCGAGCGGCACTCGGCGGCCCAAAATCACCTCTCATTCCACACCATGGAGCTTTTAAAGACAAGATGGGCCATTTTATTTAGACGTGGCCATCAGAGCTCTGTGGCAATTATGGGATCTGACAGGACTTGGATGCTACGCGCAATCAATTTCTCATATAAAGCTTCCTAAAGGGGCTCATGAAAGACTGTGCTGCTACTTAAAGCTTTGCTCTATGGTTATTAACTAAAACCATAAAAAAAGTTCAGTACTTTAAATGATAATATTGTGTTGGCTTCGTGAGCATCTGTAAATGTTTCCGCCTTTTGTAATAGTTGTGTATGAGTCCCTCAGTTGTCCTCAGTGTGAAAACATGGATCTCAAAATCATAGTCACTTTTGGAAAGGGTTCAAATATGCAGAAGATGCTGGAAAACTGAAGAATGTGCAGGAGCCGGGGGATTTTTCTGAAGAACAGCAGACGGTTTAATTGTTCGGGACCAACAAGGGACTCATGAACAACTATCACAAAATATAAAAACAGTCGTGGATCATCCAGTAAACTACACAGAGTATTAAGATTCAAGGGTATGTAAACTTTTGAATGGGATCACTTTTATAAATTCAGTTAGTAAACCGTTTTACCAAATAAAAAGTACAGCACTTTTAGAGTTCATCCCTCTATCTGATGTGAGCACATGTATTGGGACAGATGAACTTAAGGCAGATGTAAAAAATTAAAAGCTATTATTTAGTTGCAGATCCCTTGCGTGCAATCACAGCAGTGAGTCTGCCATCCACAGACATCACCAGACTCTTGGTCTCATCCTTTTAAATGCATTTCCCAGCCTTTAATGCAGCCAATTCCAACTGTTGCTTGTTTTGGGGAGTTTGTGCCTTTAGTCTCCTCTTCAGCCGGTGAAATTCATGTTCAATCAGATTTAAATCTAGAGATTGACTTGAGCAATCTAAGACTTTCCTTTTTTCCTTTTTTTTTGCTTCGATAAACTCCTTGAGTGAACTGGCAGGGTGTTTTGGGTCATTGTCCTGATGCAATGTGAAGCGCTTTCTGATGCGTCTGGTGGGATTTTCATGAATATTGGTAGCCAAGATGGTTTTGTACCCTTCCAAATTCATCCTGCTACGGTCATCATACATCAAGTCATCATTAAAGTTGAGAGGACCTGCATGCTCCAGAGACAGCTATGCATGCCCATGCCTAGGGCTGCACGATAAATCGAAAAGGAATTGAGATTGCGATTCGACAGAAGCTGTGATTGTCATGCGTATCTTTCAGTGAAGCACGGTTCTGTGATCAGCAGTAAATCTCCATCCGAAGGCCAGAGGGCGCTCTCGTGCTGAAACCCCAAATACGCCTCGCAGAAGAAACCCAGAAAATGTCTATCGCTGCAGCTGAATAAACAGAAGATTCAACTGCTTTCATTGATTCAACGTGACTAATAAACACACGACTACGGCAGTATACGGTTTATCTGAGTTCTTATCATTTTCATTAAAATGAAGTATATTTATAATGCAATGCCTTTATCACTGCTTAAATACTATGAAATATGTTGCGTGCCTTATTCT
>NW_015505556.1:1616468-1625214 GCF_001515645.1 Sinocyclocheilus grahami
TTTATATTTATAGTAAATCATATTAAAAGCATGCAGACATATAATACAATTATAATTAAAATTTTGAATTAATCGTCAATTAAAATACTGTTTATTAAAACACAATTCTTTTGTGAATATGTATCTTTAACTTGTTGTCATATATTCTGTAACCTAATAATTCATTAATCCACTAAAGATCTGCCTTGTTTGATTAAACCATTTTTTTTTATAGTTTTATATACATTTTTTAAAAACATTTCTTTTTATGTAATGTTTTGCAATGCTCAGTCATTATATCTAATCGTATTCAGAGTGAAAACTCACATCACCCACTATATCAGTGCTTCTGCATGTTGATAAAGTTTAAACTTGTGTAATCAGATGACCTTTTGAAAGAAACAGTCAAAAAGTGTTTTAATTGCGTTTCTCTCTGTCCCATGACACTCGCCACTAAAGCAGCGCTGTGAAAGTCTCGGTGTCAATCACAGCGTCCCCGTCGGAGAGCAGACGTGGGAGAGAGCGTTTGGTAAAAACGGGGCGTACAGAGGAAATGGTTTGGAACGGCGGTCAGGCCGCGGCGGCCGGTGGAGTACCGCTGACAGACTGAATAGATTTGATGGATGAGGTTCGTTCTGGAGGAACGATCAGGCCAGAAACAGCAGCGAGCGGCACTCGGCGGCCCAAAATCACCTCTCATTCCACACCATGGAGCTTTTAAAGACAAGATGGGCCATTTTATTTAGACGTGGCCATCAGAGCTCTGTGGCAATTATGGGATCTGACAGGACTTGGATGCTACGCGCAATCAATTTCTCATATAAAGCTTCCTAAAGGGGCTCATGAAAGACTGTGCTGCTACTTAAAGCTATGCTCTATGGTTATTAACTAAAACCATAAAAAAAGTTCAGTACTTTAAATGATAATATTGTGTTGGCTTCGTGAGCATCTGTAAATGTTTCCGCCTTTTGTAATAGTTGTGTATGAGTCCCTCAGTTGTCCTCAGTGTGAAAACATGGATCTCAAAATCATAGTCACTTTTGGAAAGGGTTCAAATATGCAGAAGATGCTGGAAAACTGAAGAATGTGCAGGAGCCGGGGGATTTTTCTGAAGAACAGCAGACGGTTTAATTGTTCAGGACCAACAAGGGACTCATGAACAACTATCACAAAATATAAAAACAGTCGTGGATCATCCAGTAAACTACACAGAGTATTAAGATTCAAGGGTATGTAAACTTTTGAATGGGATCACTTTTATAAATTCAGTTAGTAAACCGTTTTACCAAATAAAAAGTACAGCACTTTTAGAGTTCATCCCTCTATCTGATGTGAGCACATGTATTGGGACAGATGAACTTAAGGCAGATGTAAAAAATTAAAAGCTATTATTTAGTTGCAGATCCCTTGCGTGCAATCACAGCAGTGAGTCTGCCATCCACAGACATCACCAGACTCTTGGTCTCATCCTTTTAAATGCATTTCCCAGCCTTTAATGCAGCCAATTCCAACTGTTGCTTGTTTTGGGGAGTTTGTGCCTTTAGTCTCCTCTTCAGCCGGTGAAATTCATGTTCAATCAGATTTAAATCTAGAGATTGACTTGAGCAATCTAAGACTTTCCTTTTTTTATTTTTTTTTGCTTTGATAAACTCCTTGAGTGAACTGGCAGGGTGTTTTGGGTCATTGTCCTGATGCAATGTGAAGCGCTTTCTGATGCGTCTGGTGGGATTTTCATGAATATTGGTAGCCAAGATGGTTTTGTACCCTTCCAAATTCATCCTGCTACGGTCATCATACATCAAGTCATCATTAAAGTTGAGAGGACCTGCATGCTCCAGAGACAGCTATGCATGCCCATGCCTAGGGCTGCACGATAAATCGAAAAGGAATTGAGATTGCGATTCGACAGAAGCTGTGATTGTCATGCGTATCTTTCAGTGAAGCACGGTTCTGTGATCAGCAGTAAATCTCCATCCGAAGGCCAGAGGGCGCTCTCGTGCTGAAACCCCAAATACGCCTCGCAGAAGAAACCCAGAAAATGTCTATCGCTGCAGCTGAATAAACAGAAGATTCAACTGCTTTCATTGATTCAACGTGACTAATAAACACACGACTACGGCAGTATACGGTTTATCTGAGTTCTTATCATTTTCATTAAAATGAAGTATATTTATAATGCAATGCCTTTATCACTGCTTAAATACTATGAAATATGTTGCGTGCCTTATTCTGTGTAAGAAGCCACATCATCTCACAGAAGGATTTATTTCAAACACTCGACTGACGTTATGAAGGGAGTTTGGAGTAAAAACATGTTATTAAATGTGGTATTTTCACATGCTTTCAGATGGAGCAGCATTTACTACACAGCTATGCAAACAGCTGTCATTATCGTGAACTATTTCTTCGATTTCATATTCGTGCAATAAAATCGTCTGCGTATTATTATTATTATTATTATTATTGTTGTTTTTTTTGCGTAACTTGTCAGTGAACTACAGCTATGTGTAGTAAACTCCGCTCCATCTGAAAGCACGTGATGATGATTTCCTGCTGATTACAGAACTGGCATTACTAGCAAAATGCGCATGACAATCACATTCGATTAATCGTGCAGCCCTACCCATGCCATGACTCCACCTCCACCATGCTTTACAGCTGAGACTGTATGCTTAGGATCATTTGCAGTTCCCTATGTTCGCCACACGTTTTGGTTGTTGGTGGTTGGTGATTTTACAGACCCGTATTTTAGGGTTCTTATTATTATTATTATTATTATTATTATTTTATATATATATTTATTTTATTTTTTTACAGCTTTTATGATTTGTCTGTCATCAACGGCTGTTGTTTTCTCAGCCAATCAGGTCATTGTTGGTTGCTGATGTCGCAGTTGTTTTCAAAACTTTTGATTTCTCCATGCCCTTAGTTTTTGCTATAGCTCTAACTCACGTCCTCTTTTCTTTTAGCATCCAAATTGCTTGCTTTTCTCTCAAAGTCAGCTCCTCGTCTTCATCCTGGTTTGTGTGTGTCGTCATCGACTGCAATACTCAGAATCAGTGTTCGAACTATACTGTGGACTTTGGGGGAGCCCACTTATTATTATTTTTTAAACGGGGGGGTTCGTGCGCTTGCACGTGCCTCAGAGGGCTTCCAATGACTTAGACACATAACAGCTACAAGTGTATGCACTACTTGCTTTATGCAAGCACTATATAGGATTTACCCTATTATACTTTATCGACACAAATTGATAGGTGAAGCAACAAACGGTCACCCACAAATAGTCTATAAACAAAGCATCAGGCTGTCTTTGAGTTCACATGGACAATGGTTAAAGTTACTCGTCGTCAGGCTACAGAAGAATACCATAATTCCGCTGTTCAGTTAGGCCTAAGACATCGAGAGTCACGCAGACCTATAACAACCTAGCCACAACACATGCAAATAACATGCCTTACCTTAACACAGAATGGACCACAGAGTTTAACGTTTATTTTTTTTCTATGAAGCTTTAAGTTAACATGTACTAAACATGAGTGGAATTTGCACCGCAGCGCCCCCACACCTTGATGCTCATGACAAGAATAGCATGTATATCTTTATTCAAGTGAATTAGGTTTAAATCGCCATCATGCATGAATGAATTATATTTTTGCAATTTTACACAATCCACAATCACATTACACAACTAAAAATTGCATGTCAAAATAACACATTGTCAATATTTTCTGTAGTTTTGTATCATATTAATCATTTAATCATATTTAAAGATTTCCAGACTCCACCGCAAACAGAGCAATTTTGTCTTTACTGTTCCAATACTTATGGAGGGCAGTGTATATGAAGAGTTCAAATGCAAAAGCCTCTAAGTGCTGTCTGAAATTTTCATCTAAAATTAGCATTTTTATCAGGCTCCTACGTTCAGGTTCAGTCATTGTACTCTAATGGCTATGTATAGGTCCTTTTCAATGCAATTAAAGTGAAATATCTGAACAAATACAGGAGTCTGATTAAAAATGCTCATTTTAGAAGAAAATTTCAGATGGAACTAAGATTGTTTTGCATCTGAACTCTTCATACGTGTGTGTGTTTATTTTATTTTTTTTTTTTTTTTTTTTTATTAATTGTGATTTATGGGATATTGCATAAAAAATGGGACCATTTTAAGATGCAAATAAAATTCCAAAATGATATCTGATAAATAAAAAAAATACACTAATTTTGAACTTGATACACATCAAAAATCATTTGACAAACAATTTGCTAAGAGATGAAAACGTTGCTCTAGTCCAGGGGTGGCGAACTCCAGCCCTGCAGAGTTCAGCTCCAACCCTAATTAAAACTCGCCTGCCTGTAGCTTCCTAGTAACTGTTCGGACCTTGATTAGCTTGTTTGATTAGCGTTGAAAAACTCTGCAGGGCTACGGCTCTCCAGGACCGGCATTCGCCACCCCTGCTCTAATCATTTAGATTCAATATTCTTGTGTATCATCTTTATTACATAATAAAAAGATTTATGCATGCACAACTATTTGTTTTTGCTAAATACCAAATGATAATGTACAGTCAGCTGGTCAGTATCACAAAACAAACAACAAAATCCCCAAATATGAGCTGGTGAAGCATCAGTTTGCATTACATTAGTAGTTTGTGAAGTGCTTTATTTGTTGGCAGTAAGGCGGCGTGAGATACATTTGTGGTCTGCAGGAGGAAATGTAAATGGAAAACCGCCACCAACCGTGTGCTGGAGCTGCACAATCCATTTATTTATTCATTTGCAAAAAGAGAGCAGCCGAATCCTGCGGGATTATGCACTCATTTAATCCTGTCAGCTCTCTCCTCTCTCCGTGTGTGTGGTTTGCACGTGTGTGTGTGTGTGTGTGTGTGTGGGCATTATAAAGCTTATCAGCCTTCCTCATGAATATTAATTGGATGACATTCATCCAATAGTTGTGATTGGCTGAGAGGCTGGTAGGTGAGTGCTAACTATAGTAGGATTACTGCTTACAATTTCCATGTTTGTTCAATGTCTGGTTAGCAGCTGGTTGACAAGCTTTTACTTAGTCTCAAAGCTGTCATTTAACATTACCAGATAATGATGCATTGCATTATGAAAGATACAGATTTTTGATGACAAGATGTCTAGTCCATATTGTATGGAAGCCTGTTCACACCATGGAATAAAACCATGTAAACTGAGATTGCAAAATATAAACTCAGAATTTCACAATATCAAATCTGAATTGCAAGAAATAAACTTGGAATTGCAAAATATAAACTCAAAGGTATGAACTCAGAATTGCAAGATAGAAACTCAGAATCGTGAAATATAAACTCGGCAATATAAACTCATAATTACGAGATATAAACTTGGAATTACAAAATATAAATGGCGATAAACTCAGAATTGTGAGAAACTCATACTTGCAAAATATGCACTCGGCAATATAAACTTGGAATTTTGAGATATAAACTCAACTGCAAGATATATAAATTCAATTGTCAGATATAAACTCAAAATTGCAAAATATAAACTTACATTATCAAATGGAAAGTCAGAATTACCTTTTGATATATATTTTTTTTTATTCCATGTCAGAAGTAATAACAAAAAATAAAATTTCTGAATTTATTTTTTTTTCTTCAGAATTGCAAGAACCAAAGTCCAAATTGTGAGATTAAAGGGGTCATATGATGCTTTTTTTTTTAAAGATCATTATTTGGTGTAACAGAATGTTGACATGCTTTAATGTTCAAAAAACACATTATTTTTCAAATACTGTACATTATTGTAGGTCCTTTATGCCCCGCCTCTCTCAAACGCTTCATTTTCTACAGTCCCTCCTTCCGACAAGCGCAGTCTGCTCTGATTGGCCAGCTGACCCAGTGCATTGTGATTGGCCGAACACCGCAAGCACTCGTCGGAAGTGTAACGCCCCTTACCGTAATCACGAGCTTCATCTTCCTTCAACACTAACTGCGGTTACTGAAACCACGCCGCCTTTGCGTGCACATTTGGGCGCATTATGCAAATGCTTCCACATAGTGAGGTAGATATGTGGGGGCGTGTTTAGGGGGGCGTGGCAGAGTCTTAACTTTGATAAAGAATATCTCTTTGGGTTTGAGACTTTAGTCTTTGCAACTTCCCGGGATCTTATCTATGCGCAATCAGCTTGTAACCCTCCAAAGAGAAAGGAAAACTTGAAATGGCATCATATGACCCCTTTAAAATGTTGCAAATCTTTTTTTCAAAATTTTTTTTTATAATATTGCAGGCCAAGAACCGCCTACTTCTATAGAAAGAGACTGTGTGATTGACATGTAAAGCGACCAACCACAGTTTTTGTATGAATGTACAATTTAGGGACTGGTTTACCAGAAAAAGAAACGTTAGCAGAAACTAGGACAGACTTCAGATTTTTACACTAATTAGTGTATCAGGATCATCCGCTTGTTTCACAGCTGGAGTCTCAGTTCACGGTGGCGCTGCTGCGGATTGTGTGTGTGTGTGTGTCTCTCTCAGAGTGAGTCGGTTTCTTTTCTCTGTGCTGAATTACAGAGGCACTCACACACAAACACTCACTGCACTGACACCCCGTATCTCCTCATCAATAAGTGTCAACTGCAGAGCATTCTTATCTTTGTTTATTTTGGAAAATGGCACGCAATGCATGACAGCACCGGAGATTAAACCGAGACACAGCTGAGCTCTGGAAAGAAAATATTAATATAAATAAGCACTAAATTTTCAGTGTTACTAGCAGCACCACTAGAATAACCAAACAGAATTGTAAAACTTATAATATAATGATAAAACGATTTAAACAATAAAAATAATTACAATTGAATAAATTATTTTAATAATATTATTAATATAATATAATTTTCAGAATTAATATAATTAAATTATTAAACTTTTCAATTGTACTAATTTATTTTTAAATTGTTTAATTATTATTATAATATTTATGATGTTATCATAATTATGTATTAATATCAACAAAAACAAGGTTCTAAAATATTATACTAAAAAATATGTAAATGGTTTATAAATAATAAAAACAAAAATAATTACAATAAAAAATTAACAATAATAAGTCATAATAACAGAAACAACAATAATATTTCTATTATTTTTGCCTTGATTAATGTTATAATTTATAGCTATGTCCTGAATGCATCTATGAAGTCTTTGTCTTAATGTGTTTTCCAGCTAAATCTTCTCATTGATTGTGTAGTAAAGAAGATAAAGTATCTCGTTTTGATACGAGAGTTTTTCACTGACACTTTTATGATCCTTCCACACTGTGACTGACCTTCTGCGCTCCATTTCCTGTCTCCTGCTGCGACTTCCTGTTGTGTGTGCATTTATTCTTTAAAAGAATCATCATCATCACTCCTTAATGCAGCACTGAGAGCGGTTTGTTGTCTGTATTGCTGTCAGTGCCCGTGGTGAACACACTGAAGGAGGAGGTTTTAATGCATTTAAACAAATTCAAGCACATCAAATGAATTTCACAATTCTTGCAAGTCAACACATATAAAAATATCAATTGCTGCTATTACTCTTGTCCACATAGTTAGTTATAGCCTGGAGCTCATACACACAACACTGGATGACTGTTAATCAGATGAATGAGTATTTGATGACGCGTTAATCAAGTCAGTCACTGATTTGTTTTGTGCAAATCAGATGATTGAACGGTTCAATGATTTACTCATAAAATCAGTTACTCGTGCCATGCCCTAATGAATCAGTGCTTTTGAACAAACAAGTGAAAGAATGATTCAACGACTCTATTATAAACAATCACTTGTTTCATTCATAATGAATTTGCACTAATCAGTTGACTGAATGATTCCGTGACTCATTTTAAAGACCGTCATTTGTTTTGTTCCCGAATGAATCCGTGCTTGAACGAATTGGGTTAATTATCAATGACTCACCCATAAAGAGTCATTTGTTTTGTTCCAGAGTGAATTTGCATTTTTGAACTAATCAGATGAGTGAATCATTCAATGACTCGCTCATAAAGAGTCACTTGTTTTGTTTCTGAAGGAATTCACAGGGAATACATCAACTTAGTGCTGTGGATCGGCGGATCAGCTTTCAGCGTGGACGAAGCGGCGTCCAGCCTGGGGTCGTCACATGTGGTTGGCGCTCCTTCGTTGAATCCGCCAGCCGCGCCGTTCTCGACCCCGCCGCCTCTGCTCACTCTAGGCCGCCGTGTTTTTCGTTGTGAAAGCAAAACTACTTTGTTTGGTCTTCCAAAAGAGGACACGACCAGAAATCAGTGGTTAAGTTGTAGAAAGCTGCTTGTTGTATGTTTGTGTGGGTATTGCTATTCTATTTCTGCCGCCAAGATATATTGATACACATGCAGAAAACGGCATGTCATCTTGGACTCATATCATCTGTCAAACTCAATATCTGTGCCAGAAACTTTTCTGCCTTCCAGACACAGAAGTCCCAGTATTTGTGCATGTTGAATTATTTTGCGGAGTGCTGCATCATTTGTGACTGGAGTTGTTCATGTCAAGTGAACAGCACTATTTGTGAGTCACATGGAGCTGCTTGTTTATGATGAAGATGTGAGTAGGACGCTGCCTGTGAACAGAGTCATTACGGTGTTTCTCTAATGATCGTCTCACAGCCGTCTCCGTTTCAGGAGTGTTTATCTGCTGCATGTGCTCTTGTGAGTGTTTCATGCTGGTCATCCTGGTTAAGCCCTCTTGAATCTGAATGTGAAAGACGCAGGGGTCTA
>NW_015505556.1:1627359-1627687 GCF_001515645.1 Sinocyclocheilus grahami
TTAAGTGTTTATTTTATTGCATTTATCATTTTGTATCTGTAGATTTCAAATACAATGCATATTTTTAAGTGAAGCTTTCTTAAAATGAGTTTGTTTGACCACTGCAGCAGCTCTTACATACACCAAACTTATCAGTTTTATTCCTCCCTATATTCTGAAGGTTTTTGCTGATGGGTTTGTTTACATATCATTCGCCTGACTTTTATTTTATTGAACTTTATTTTGTGTCTTTAGATTTCAAATGCATTGCATATCTTTAAAGGCCCTTTTCTTAAAATAAGTTTGTTTCTCCACTGCAGCAGCACTTAAATACATTTTTTTTTTTTTT
>NW_015505556.1:1627697-1652592 GCF_001515645.1 Sinocyclocheilus grahami
AATAAAACAGGAGAAGGTACCAAATTATTACTATACTATATAGTAGTAAAACGCATGTGAATCTGTTGGTGTTGTTTTCAGAGAGTATACAACACTGTAAAATGATTATTTGAAGTTGTAAAGAAAGATTATTGGAGTATGTTTTACAAGAAAATACTATTTCAGACTTTCAAATGTTCATGTTTAATTCAATGTGTTACTTGCCATTTCTTTGTAATCAATTGCAAAATTTACTAGCAATTTACTGGTGAAATGTTTAAAAAATACATTTTCTTTTTTTAAGAACCATAACTTACTTTCTTTTTTGCAACGTTAAGTCAATGTTCATGCTTTTTTCCCCTCTTTTGCATTGGCAAAAAATACATACTTCTCAGAAATTGGTAGTAAAATTTCACATAATTAAAAAAAAAATAGCAATAACAGACTGAATTAAACAAGAAATAAAATATTTTCTAGTAATACCTGCTCAAATAATCTTCAATGATGAACTTCAGAAAATCATTTTTTACAGTGTAAAAGCACCATAACATATTCAAAATATTACTTGTGCACTATTCGAAGAATTCTAAAGTCACAGTAGCTTTGTGTGAGAAATGGATTGAAACTTCATATTTTGGGGTGAACTATTATTCCTGTGTATCTTACATTTACATTTGATTTTTACTTTTGGGCTGATCCCAGCTAACACCAATATGTTCTAAGAACATTTTCCTAATGTTCCCATTAGGTTATGACAATGTTACTTCTAAATGTTCTCTGAACATTCAAAATGTCCAGGTTTTAAATGTTTAAAATGTCTTTATGTGAACGTTCAGGGAACATTCCATTTTAGGGAATGCTACTTTTGAATGTTCTCTGAACATTCTGAAACGGTTAAAAAAAAACTTCATGAATGTTTCATGAATGACATGTAAATGAGGTTTTTGTGCTAACATTTTGAGAACATTTATTAAAGACCTTTGAAAGAACATGCTGGAAAAAGTTTCTTTATAACTTTGAGAGAACTTTGCCGAAATGTTATGTGAACGTTCACTGTTAGCCGAGATGTCCTTCATACACAAAAACACTCTTTACCAAAGTCCTTCTGTGGTTGTTTGAGATTTTCGAGAGGGTTGAAGCATGCATTTCTCTTAAATTGCTTTTTGGTGTTACTAGCACTGAGGTTTAACATTGAAAAGGACAGAAAGCCTGTTCTTTTGTGCTAAAGTCACTCGAGGACTGCAAACATCAATACCAGGTAGATTTTTTTTTGCACGTTCAGTATTGAACGGCAGGAAAACACATTAACCTGCCACTGCTACTTACTGTAACCCCAAGAGTGATGGGATGAAAATCTATCTTCTTTGTTTCTCTTGTCTCTTTAAATACTTGAGGAATTGTACTGGAATCTCTGTCTGTCATTTTTAATGCCAATCTCTGCATCGCTCACATAGGAAATGATGTTTATGATGAATGTTTCTGTGTGATGAGCTTCACAGTTCTGCAGATTAGTGAAAAGCGAAAGAAAGACTAAATGCGACGGGTTGAGGCGAGTGTGAAGATTAAGGCAAAACTTCTTTCTGACTATTTAATCAAAGCGAGAGCTCTTCACTTCCTCCTTTCATTTGCGTTCTCTTTGAAAGCCTCTTCTCTAAAGACTCGTTCAGAAAGCATGCATAGATCTACATTTTAGTGTTTTGATTCAGGTTAGTGAGCAACTAGCGATGTGTATGCAAGTGACATGCAGTTCAAAACATCCATAATGTAACATTTACATAAACGGAATATTCAAATACAGGATGGGATTTGTTTTGAATCTATTACAAATTGAGAAAGTTATTACTTTCTGATGAACTACCACTTAGCATGCACCAACGTATTGTGCACGATAAGATCACAAAGTAGATGGATATTAATATAGATTGGCATATTACACAATGTCATCATGAAGCCGTATTGAGGCACATATTGCTCAATATATTAAATTAATAATGAATAACTAATAAAATATAATCACAAAAATAAACTAAAATATAAAAATAAAGGGTTACACAGTTTGTGTATATTGTATTTTGCTTATATATTGTAAGGTCTGTTTTGGGTTTTGTTTCATGTTCTTGTCTTCATGTCTTTTATTTTGTAATTTGATGTATGCTGTTAGTGTCAAGCTTGCCTTGCCCTCTTGTATTCCTGCTATTAGTTCCTCTGTTCAATGTGTCAAGTTCTGATTGGTTGTCCTAGTCATGTGTCTTGTTTCTCATTGGTTGGTTCATGTCATGTGACCTGTATTGTTTGGTATGAATAGCCCTCATGTTGCCTTTTGTTCTTTGTCTAGCTTTGAATTGTGTAACCTGCTGTTGGTGAGTTGTGTTTCTGTTTATGCCGAGTCGGTCTCTGGTCGTGTCTGTTTCGAGTTGTGTCAAATACAATTACTTAAAGTATCTTGTCAGCATATTAATAAACTAATGATACAATATTCTAATAAGCAAAAATACAGAATACACAAAAATTGTGTACAATTACTTTTATTTGTATTCATTTATTTTTATTAATAATTGAATACATTGCTGTATTCCTAGAAAAGATCATAAAATAAATTATAATAAAATAACCTAAGAAATTATGGCAGTGATGATGATAATGGTGATTTATTATTATTATTATTAAAATGTTTCACTGAAGATTGAAAGCCACATGACTTGAGGATAAATACATTGACAATTTGATTTTCTAGGAAATTATTATATATTCAACTATTAGTAAATATCCATAATAAAAAAAATGATTTTTTTTTATATAACTAAATAATAATTAAATGATAAATATAGCAAAAGTAAAAATAGTAATTGTTTCGTGTCGGTGTCAAGTCGTCATTTGTTTGGATGTGTCTGTTTTCAGTGCAGTGTGTGTGATCTGATCAGGGTGTGGTTTGACTTTATTAAGGCAGTGAGTGTGTTTTTTATATGTGGCTGTACAGTAATTAATTAGCAGTCATGCTGTGAGTTTGGAGCAGCTGTAACGAGTGTGAGGTTATTCAGCCGTTTGCCGCTGAGCTCCCGCTCGGTAATCCTCTCGCTTCATTCACATTCGTCTTTATGTTCTTCAGCTGCAGGACCAAATCTGCATTTCTGGAAATCTGTGCGCAGAAAAACTCATCAGTTTGTCAAAGTTTCCTGAAAACAGTCCTCTAGCTCAAACGTAAGCATCTTTAAAAAATGCATAAATGTAAAATCTTACACTTGCATTGTATGTGCTCCATCTCTTGCAGAATAGAAAAGACTTCAGGACAATTAGGGGAAAGAATAAAAACAGCATCCGAAGGCGTGACTGAAAGATATAAATATTCATAAAATGTCTTTTCCCCCCACAACTTTAGCAGAGAAGAAAAGCACTGTAGTCATTCAAAATCTACTTGATTATCTCTTAAACCAAGAAATGGAGACAATTGGAATCGAAGAGCAAATTTCAATAGTTTTAACAATTTGTAATTTTAATGATTCAATTATTACATTGCTAACGGCTCTGTCCCATAATTGAATAAATTCCTATATTCTTAGAAGATAAAATAAAATGTAAAAATAAAGATCAAATACAATTACTTAAAGTATCTTGTCAGCATATTAATAAACTAATGATACAATATTCTAATAAGCAAAAATACAGAATACACAAATTGTGTACAATTACTTTTATTTGTATTCATTTATTTATATTAATAATTGAATACATTGCTGTATTCCTAGAAAATATCATAAAATAATAAATTATAATAAAATTAAAAAAATAATAAAATAACCTAAGAAATTATGGCAGTGATGATGATATTGGTGATGATGATGATTATTTTTATTAAAATGTGTTTCACTGAAAATTGAAAGCCACATGACTTGAGGATAAATACATTTTGACAATTTTATTTTCTAGGAAATATATAATTATATATTCAACTATTAGCAAATATCCATAAAAAAAACAGATTTTTTTTATATAACTAAATAATTATTTAATTATATAATTAAATAATAAATATAGTAAAAGTTAAAAATAGTAATTTTACACTGTTTTTGAACATTTTATTTTGCTTATTACAATATAGTAGTATTAGCTTATTAAACAAGTTATAGAACTAGTTTACTTTCTTTTCTGTGGAATAATATGCAATAATGAATCATTTCCATTCATAATGTGTATTAAGAAAGCAAATAGAGCCAATTTTGACTTAATGTTGTGTTGATCATCCGGATGGAAAAACAGGGTTTGAATGTGATTTAGAGTGAATTGAAATTCAAAAACCGACAGGATCGTTTATCACCGATCAGAACTCATTTATGTCGGAGGCTCGTTTAAATATTAAAAGGTGTGTGTGTGTGTGTGAAGGTTTAACACTGGCAAACACATTCATTACAGCCTTCCTCTTTCTAATTATCTCCCTCTTTCTCATTACCATTAGTTTCTGTGAAACACACAACACTGTGAGATGAATCTGCTCTCGGACTCTTCTGGAATCTCAAAGTTGGACTCTCATTCGGTTCAGCGTGAGACGAGCAGGTGTTTCATTCATTTCTGTTCAGTTCTCTCGTCTGACTCCATCTGTCCATCGGCCTTTCAGCCAATTCAACGCCGGTCCGTTTGGAAGCAATGTATCTGCTGAATTAAACATGTAATGAGCTGATGTGACAGCAATGTTAATCAATGCATACGTAATCTTCAGTTTAAAATGCGCAAGGATTCAATGTTTTTCAGTGTGAGATCATGTTCCATTTTGGCCAAAATGAGCACAGTAATATTGTTGCATACTTTTGGAAAAGTCTGTTATTCTTGAACATATGGAACGGAGCCATCAGCAAAGTGATATTTGTTTTGTGGGAATTATTTAGAGGATTTATTTTTATTTCAGTAAGAGGAATGCGCTACTGAGTTAATGATTTCAGTATTTTTGGGCACTCAGACAAGTCTGTTCAATGCAACTGTTTTGATAGCGGGAAAGAAAATACATTTCTAGTTTCAATATTATTTGTTCTTCAGACATTCATCTTTAAATACAATAAGTGTCGGCTGTGTGCAAAGGGAGCCACATTTGTTTTTCAACCATTGAAAATGGGCAAATTCAACAATTTGGACATGGAGCCCTATTGAGATGGTAAAAATGAAGATGGTAAAAGATAAGTTTAAGAACTAGAGTTTGAAATCATATTGAGATATCTTTAATACTTGAGTTACCGGCTTGCAAACTCAGAAAAATAAATTTTTTGGTACCCAGACAGGTTTGTTTAATGCAAGTGTTTTGATAGAGGGGAAACAAGATCTGTTTCTAGTTTCAGCATTATTTGTTCTTCAGACATTCGTCTTTAAATACAGTAAGTATCAGCTGTATGCAAAGTGAGCCACATTTGCATTTCACCAATGAAAATTTGTCAAATTCAACAATTTGAACATGGAGCCCTATTGAGATCCCCATATCTCTGGGACTAAATGAAATTATTATAAAAGTTTATAAGAAAAGTTTATTAATAGCCAGACCCACATTTGGTTTTTGACCAATGAAAATGTGTACAATTTACTCCTGGAGCCATATTGAGATCCCAATATCTCTGGAACTGAACAATGCAGTGCCTTAAAAATTAGGATACCAAAAGACAAAGTTTGTTACAAACTAAAATCTAAAACTATATTTAATACTACTTGTTACGCCTTTTTTTTTCTTTTTTTTTTTCGCATTGTTTTTTTTCCATTTTTGAACTATCACCATTGGCATGTAATGCAACGAAGATTACTAAAGTCAACCGATTTTAATAAAAGACCTACCAATCTCGGTGTAAAAATAAAATAATGGTGCTGCCATCTTTCTGAAGTCATTTTTACCCCCCTGTAATTTGGCTCTAAATCTCAGGTGAAAACTGACGTTTTTATGCCCCTCTACAAAATATTGGATTATACCCTTCACGTTTAATATTTTGGCTTTCGTTACTATTTATGTTTGAAAATAATAATAAAATCAAACATTTAGCCAGGTTTCTAAAATACTTTTTACTTTTAAAATAATTTTACGGTACTTATGATCAAATTAATGCAACCTTGGTGAGCAGAAGAGACTTTTTCCCTTCAAAAAACATCTTACCGACTGCAAACGTTTCAATGGAAGTGCAAAAACAAAACACACAGCATGTCGAACATTTGTCAAACACTTAATTAAATCAATTAACAGGAATAAATACAGATGTCTGTCAGCTCCAGGTCACTTTATGGTCTGCTGAGCTGATTGTGCCACCTGTTTGTGCTAATCATACATTTACAGGACCGAAGCTCATTAAAACAAGAACAAACCAGCGTTATTAAACGCATTATCTGTCCCAGTCTGTTCTATAATATATGATTCATAGGGTTTACTTCAGCTGTGGGATCAGGACGGGTCATTCGCACTACAGCTGTGACCCAGTCGTGACCCTGAGGCTTTGCAGGTTATTCTGAGGTTGTTATTGTTTTCAACGTTTTCGCACAAAGTCCCATGCGTTGCTATATTCACACTGACGGGTGTTTTTTATTTTTGTGTTTATTTATGGTAATACAGAAAGACGTGGTGGGATTCTTCGAGCATTTGCATCTGGTATCTGTCTGTGCAATTAACATGTGGGCATTCATTACTGAAACATGCTGTGTGCCGCCACTCACAGGTTTTAATTTCCAAACAACAGCTCCTGCTGTAATAAGATGCCAGAGGAATGCGCTACTGAGTTAATGATTTCAGTATTTTTGGGCACTCAGACAAGTCTGTTCAATGCAACTGTTTTGATAGCGGGAAAGAAAATACATTTCTAGTTTCAATATTATTTGTTCTTCAGACATTCATCTTTAAATACAATAAGTGTCAGCTGTGTGCAAAGTGAGCCACATTTGTTTTTCAACCATTGAAAATGGGCAAATTCAACAATTTGGACATGGAGCCCTATTGAGATCTCTATATCTCTGGGATTGAACTGTACAGGGCCATAAAAATGAAGATGGTAAAAGATAAGTTTAAGAACTAGAGTTTGAAATCATATTGAGATATCTTTAATACTTCTTGAGTTACCGGCTTGCAAACTCAGAAAAATAAATTTTTTGGTACCCAGACAGGTTTGTTTAATGCAAGTGTTTTGATAGAGGGGAAACAAGATCTGTTTCTAGTTTCAGCATTATTTGTTCTTCAGACATTCGTCTTTAAATACAGTAAGTATCAGCTGTATGCAAAGTGAGCCACATTTGCATTTCACCAATGAAAATTTGTCAAATTCAACAATTTGAACATGGAGCCCTATTGAGATCCCCATATCTCTGGGACTAAATGAAATTATTATAAAAGTTTATAAGAAAAGTTTATTAATAGCCAGACCCACATTTGGTTTTTGACCAATGAAAATGTGTACAATTTACTCCTGGAGCCATATTGAGATCCCAATATCTCTGGAACTGAACAATGCAGTGCCTTAAAAATTAGGATACCAAAAGACAAAGTTTGTTACAAACTAAAATCTAAAACTATATTTAATACTACTTGTTACGCCTTTTTTTTTCTTTTTTTTTTTCGCATTGTTTTTTTTCCATTTTTGAACTATCACCATTGGCATGTAATGCAACGAAGATTACTAAAGTCAACCGATTTTAATAAAAGACCTACCAATCTCGGTGTAAAAATAAAATAATGGTGCTGCCATCTTTCTGAAGTCATTTTTACCCCCCTGTAATTTGGCTCTAAATCTCAGGTGAAAACTGACGTTTTTATGCCCCTCTACAAAATATTGGATTATACCCTTCACGTTTAATATTTTGGCTTTCGTTACTATTTATGTTTGAAAATAATAATAAAATCAAACATTTAGCCAGGTTTCTAAAATACTTTTTACTTTTAAAATAATTTTACGGTACTTATGATCAAATTAATGCAACCTTGGTGAGCAGAAGAGACTTTTTCCCTTCAAAAAACATCTTACCGACTGCAAACGTTTCAATGGAAGTGCAAAAACAAAACACACAGCATGTCGAACATTTGTCAAACACTTAATTAAATCAATTAACAGGAATAAATACAGATGTCTGTCAGCTCCAGGTCACTTTATGGTCTGCTGAGCTGATTGTGCCACCTGTTTGTGCTAATCATACATTTACAGGACCGAAGCTCATTAAAACAAGAACAAACCAGCGTTATTAAACGCATTATCTGTCCCAGTCTGTTCTATAATATATGATTCATAGGGTTTACTTCAGCTGTGGGATCAGGACGGGTCATTCGCACTACAGCTGTGACCCAGTCGTGACCCTGAGGCTTTGCAGGTTATTCTGAGGTTGTTATTGTTTTCAACGTTTTCGCACAAAGTCCCATGCGTTGCTATATTCACACTGACAGGTGTTTTTTATTTTTGTGTTTATTTATGGTAATACAGAAAGACGTGGTGGGATTCTTCGAGCATTTGCATCTGGTATCTGTCTGTGCAATTAACATGTGGGCATTCATTACTGAAACATGCTGTGTGCCGCCACTCACAGGTTTTAATTTCCAAACAACAGCTCCTGCTGTAATAAGATGCCAGACCTTCACAGAGATGTTTTTTATGTTTTTTCTCAGGTGGCATCATGGGAGTTTATTTAGACCACTGTGGGTTTCCACTGTGCAGCTCAAACTCTGCTGCTTTTCATGACTGTTGCTGTTTCACTGTGAATATTAGATGTTCTTTTCAAGCGTATGCCACAGCGAGACCCTGCATGTGCATATACTGCACACAAACCAAAACCTGCAAAAAAAAGCAGAACTGCAGTTGAATTCTTGGATGCAAATAACTGTTTTAAGTCAAACCTTGAATGTCGGCGATAGATAGATAGATATGATGGATGGATGGATAATTTAGATGAAGAGATGTTTAGACTGATAGACAGATGGATGGGTAGATAGTCAGATGGATAGATACGATGGATAAATACTGTGTATGGATGATAAATGGATAGATATGATGGATGGATAACTGGATAGATACAATGAATGGACGGATAGATACTGTAGACCGATGGATGGATAATTAATGGATAGATACAGTGGAGGATGGAGGGATAAGTTGATGGATAAATACTGTAGATGGATGATTAATGGATTGAGTGGATGGATACGATGGATGGATAAATGGATAGATACAATGGATGGATGGATAAATGGATTAATACAATGGATGGATAAATGAAGGAATAGATAAATGCATCAATATGATGGATGAATAGATACATACTGTAGATCAATAAAAAGGATTAAGAGATCTACTAGTTGTGCCAAAGCATCATATGTTGTGCAGGTTATGAAATACCTTCAGGTCTCCTCAGTTCGGTGTAGAAACTGAGACCTTTACCTCCGGCGGTCCCCTTGGAGCCTCGTGTGTCCCTCATGTGCCTCCGAGGTCATATAAAGCGCCGTCTTCATCTTCTCCCGCCGTGAGGGTTGGATTGACATTCACTGTCCAAAGAAAAGCCTTGGATGAAGCATTGAAGCAAAGAGACTTGTGGACCTTCAGCTAAAGCAATTTCCTATAGAAAAAAAAAAAACATTTTGAAATGTTCATCCATTCATCAAACCCTAACCTTAGCATATTAGGTATGTATTGCTTACATTTTGTGAATAGATTTAACCGTGTCCTCAGATGGACTAGATGTCATAAGAGTCCATCTCAACCCAGTGGCAACCACTCTGTATTAAATATCTATTTTACAACGTCATATATTTCTTTTGATGACTTGTATATCTAAGTTATTAAAAAATCTTGATGGATGGATACATTGATATTTTTTGCATGCAACATTTAAATATTTTAATTATCATTGCATTATACTGTAGTCTAGTGGTGTGTTATGCAGTAAGCACAGTTCTGCAGCTGACTGATGGCTTGGTGTTTGTGTGTTTATCACTGTACCTCCGTATCTCTCTGTATTTCTGGCTTTAACTGGCTCTGGGTGTCATTGTGCATGTAAAGTGTTCTCTCTGCTGCAGACGATTAAGTGCGTCTCTCCGGGCAATCCAGCGGCACCTGTTCACCTCCTCATTCCCTCCATCTCCGCTTCAGCCTTTTATTGTCCTGTTCTTCTACAACAAAGCTGAAAGACAGCATAACAAAGCAAGTGTGTGTTTGCTTCGAGAGAGAGAAAAATGCATTTTAGTGTGCACGTCTCCTGTCAGTGTCACGGTAAAACGGTGTGTTTTATTAAAAGCCATATTGCAGACCGCTGTGTGTGTGTGTGTGAGGACATAAGGTTGGAGGAAGAGAGAGCGATTGATGGCATTTTTGCGGCTGCTCTCCATTGGGACTGTTTCTCCTCCGTCCTTTCAGTTTAGGGACCTTTGCCTTTATGGAGTTTCATTTGAATGATAAACTTTACCTCCTTGGAAGCACTTTCATAGTTTGGATTTTAACTTTGAAAGTCATTGTTGAAAAGTACTTAGCAGTAAATGAAGCACTGACATTTGCTGGTGATTGTTGATGTTGATAATAGTAGACAAGAGCACGATGTCTGGAAATAGCAAACAGAATATGAATTAAAGGAATTAAAATGTGCTCACCCTCAAGCCATCGAAGATGTCGATGAGTTGGTTTTTTCCTCAGATTTGGAGAAATGTAGCATTACATCACTTGCTCACCAATGGATGTGAATGGGTGCCGTCAAAATGAGTCCAAACAGCTGATAAAAGCATCACAATAATCCACACCACTCCAGTCCATCAGTTAAAGTCTTGTGAAGCCACAAGCTGCATGTTTGTAAGAATCGTTAAGACATTTTGTCTTTTGTCTTCTCAAGATGTTAACTGATGGACTGGAGTGCTGTGGATTATTGTGATGTTTTTATCGGCTGTTTAGACTCTCATTCTGACGGCACCCATTCACTGCAGAGGATCCATACTTTTTTTTCTGTGTTTTTAATCAAATAAAGAGCAAAACATTTAAATCCATTAATGACCTTAAACTTTTGAATGGTTTTGTTCCTACAGTGTAAAATACATTTAATTTCTTGTTCTGAAACGCTGTTTAGATGGTCGTCACGACCCAGACTGTGTAAACAAAGACATTTAGTCCGTCATCTCAGAACAGACAGACACCAGAAAACATTCAATTTAGAGCTGATGTGGCATTTGAGCATCTATAAATACTCGTGCTGGACTACAGAACAGCTTCTGAAGTCATACAGACTGCTTTTCTGCCGCTTTATTGGGACTTCCTTCCTGTGACAGCGTCTGGTCACAATTGCAACATTTCAAAACGGCCACAATTCCTCCTTTTGTGTTCCACTGGATAAAGAGTCATACGGGTTTGGATGGACATGATAGAGCTGTCGGCAACCCCGAAGCATCAAACTTTCCCCTCTGAGTGACTCTGCTGCAGTGGCTCTGGGAGGCTTTGAGGACAGTATCTCTGTTGCTAATCGCTGCGGCAGTTTTTCTCTTAGCATGCAAACATTGCACTTCACAAATGATTAAGTCAATTCACTGCTCCCCTCTAACCGATCCATTTCAATTGCATTGACTTTTCAGTGCAATTAAAGGGTTCTCCCTAGTGAGACGAATCAAGTCTGTTCTCATTTAAACACAGAGATATAGGCAGGTACTCTGGGATTAATATGAAACAAAGACAGCCAGCTTGGCATATACAGTAATATTTACCAATGGCGGGTTATTTCCTGTTAGTTTAATATGGATTTAATGAAATTGATTTTTTTCCACGGCTGACTCAAGCCTAACTCTATAATAGACTTTAAACTCAGCAGGAGATAGTTTAATATGCGTGTTCGCTGCACCAGTAGCAAGATGCTTGTTGGCAGGGTGTAAAATTTAAGTCTTCGCCTATGGCGAATGAACTGAGAAAATGTAGCGGTCATAAATATTTCATACATCGCGGTTCACAAGTTGAAATCTCTCGCGCTATATATACACACACACACACAGTGGGTACGGAAAGTATTCAGACCCCCTTCTCAAGGATGATCAGAAGAAATGGACAGCACCTGAGTTAAATATATGAGTGTCACAGCAAAGGGTCTGAATACTTAGGACCATGTGATATTTCAGTTTCTTTTTTAATAAATCTGCAAAAATGTCAATTCTGTGTTTTTCTGTCAATATGGGGTGCTGTGTGTACATTGAGGAAAAAAATTAACTTAAATGATTTTAGCAAATGGCTGCAATATAACAGAGTGAAATTCAAGGGGGTCTGAATACTTTCCGTTCCCTGTGTGTGTGTGTGAGTGTGTGTGTGTGTGTATGTATATTATACATACATACTGAGAATCAAACAGTCTGCTCAGACTCTGACATGACACTAAGAACTTTTCCACGTCAAAGGCAGTTTTTACCAGTGGTGGGCCGTCAGGGCCAGCATAGCCTTCTCTGCTGGCCTAAACACTGTCAGAATCACTGATGTAGTTTAATATATTTTTCCATGAATGCGTATTAAATTATTTCCAATAGTCTATTCTCTTAATTTCATAGCTTTTCTCTTGGTTGCACTGCTTCCAGCAGTGTATGTTTATATTAGAGCTTTTATCCAATCATATTTCAGCAATCGTGTTGCCTGGGTCAAAGAAATATGCCTTAAGGCCTTCAGAATCAACATCGCAGGCGTCTGTTAGCTTAAATCAATGGCAATGAAACTGTTGCTTTAACCAATCAGATTTCGAGTTGGCAGCACCGATAACGTCAGCATTTTCTCCTCCTTTGATTGGATGGTCAGCATACTAGCTAGCAAACAGCATCACTGTAAATCATTTTATGAAAACTTAGTAAAACTTTTACTGTTTCTCAGGTTTAGATTTTCAGCGCATTTTGAACAAATATTTGCCTATATTTAGTCAATCTAAAAACTGCAGTCCTAATGACTGCGAAAAACAAGCACACACCTCCTCGGCACCGGCTCTGTGAAAGACTCGTGAAGATGGAAAAACCACTGGAGTATGGTAGCTTAATTTTCATTTTAGACTCTTATCAATTGATGCGTTGTATGCTGATGTTATTTGCGCGATATAAAGCCAGGTTTAAGTTTCCGTAAGAATATCTCAGTTTCCCGAGTGGAGCTGTATTGGCCAGTCTTTTCCTCCGAGGCAGACCAGCGGGGAGATGAGAGTCACAGAGGTACGTTAAAACACATCTATACACTTTTCTTCATCTTGTATGAATTATTTTAATGTTACTTGCTCACTTTCCTAGTAAAGCTGTGCTAACCAGTAACCAGGGAGACTCGTGAAGACGAAAAGCAGTAAGAGAACATTAAATTGTTAGGTCAACTTTAAAACACATGTTAATCACCTTATTTGTTTTATACCAGTGCTATCTGTAAGGTATAAATGCGTTTGGGTGAATAAATGTCTGTACAGTTCTGTCAGGTTGGATGGTAAACGTTGGTGGACAGCCATTTTTAGGTCTCTCCAGAGATGCTCAATTGGGTTTAAGTCAGGGCTCTGGCTGGGCCATTCAAGAACAGTCACAGAGTTGTTGTGAAGCCACTCCTTTGTTATTTTAGCTGTGTGCTTATGGTCATTGTCTTGTTGGAAGGTAAACCTTCGGCCCAGTCTGAGGTCCTGAGCACTCTGGAGAAGGTTTTCGTCCAGGATATCCCTGTGCTTGGCCGCATTCATCTTTCCCTCGATTGCAACCAGTTGTCCTGTCCCTGCAGCTGAAAAACACCCCCACAGCATGATGCTGCCACCACCATGCTTCACTGTTGGGACTGTATTGGACAGGTGATGAGCAGTGCCTGGTTTTCTCCACACATACCGCTTAGAATTAAGGCCAAAAAGTTCTATCTTGGCCTCATCCGACCAGAGAATCTTATTTCTCACCATCTTGGAGTCCTTCAGGTGTTTTTTCATGTGTCTTGCACTGAGGAGAGGCTTCCGTCGGGCCACTCTGCCATAAAGCCCCGACTGGTGGAGGGCTGCAGTGATGGTTGACTTTCTACAACTTTCTCCCATCTCCCGACTGCATCTCTGGAGCTCAGCCACAGTGATCTTTGGGTTCTTCTTTACCTCTCTCACCAAGGCTTTTCTCCCCCGATAGCTCAGTTTGGCCGGATGGCCAGCTCTAGGAAGGGTTCTGGTCGTCCCAAATGTCTTCCATTTAAGGATTATGGAGGGCACTGTGCTCTTAGGAACCTTAAGTGCCGCAGAATTTTTTTTGTAACCTTGGCCAGATCTGTGCTTTGCCACAATTCTGTCTCTGAGCTCTTCAGGCAGTTCCTTTGACCTCATGATTCTCATTTGCTCTGACATGCACTGTGCGCTGTAAGGTCTTATATAGACAGGTGTGTGGCTTTCCTAATCAAGTCCAATCAGTATAATCAAACACAGCTGGACTCAAATGAAGGTGTAGAACCATCTCAAGGATGATCAGAAGAAATGGACAGCACCTGAGTTAAATATATGAGTGTCACAGCAAAGCGTCTGAATACTTAGGACCATGTGATATTTCAGTTTCTTTTTTAATAAATCTGCAAAAATGTCAATTCTGTGTTTTTCTGTCAATATGGGGTGCTGTGTGTACATTGAGGAAAAAAATTAACTTAAATGATTTTAGCAAATGGCTGCAATATAACAGAGTGAAATTCAAGGGGGTCTGAATACTTTCCGTTCCCTGTGTGTGTGTGTGAGTGTGTGTGTGTGTGTATGTATATTATACATACATACTGAGAATCAAACAGTCTGCTCAGACTCTGACATGACACTAAGAACTTTTCCACGTCAAAGGCAGTTTTTACCAGTGGTGGGCCGTCAGGGCCAGCATAGCCTTCTCTGCTGGCCTAAACACTGTCAGAATCACTGATGTAGTTTAATATATTTTTCCATGAATGCGTATTAAATTATTTCCAATAGTCTATTCTCTTAATTTCATAGCTTTTCTCTTGGTTGCACTGCTTCCAGCAGTGTATGTTTATATTAGAGCTTTTATCCAATCATATTTCAGCAATCGTGTTGCCTGGGTCAAAGAAATATGCCTTAAGGCCTTCAGAATCAACATCGCAGGCGTCTGTTAGCTTAAATCAATGGCAATGAAACCGTTGCTTTAACCAATCAGATTTCGAGTTGGCAGCACCGATAACGTCAGCATTTTCTCCTCCTTTGATTGGATGGTCAGCATACTAGCTAGCAAACAGCATCACTGTAAATCATTTTATGAAAACTTAGTAAAACTTTTACTGTTTCTCAGGTTTAGATTTTCAGCGCATTTTGAACAAATATTTGCCTATATTTAGTCAATCTAAAAACTGCAGTCCTAATGACTGCGAAAAACAAGCACACACCTCCTCGGCACCGGCTCTGTGAAAGACTCGTGAAGATGGAAAAACCACTGGAGTATGGTAGCTTAATTTTCATTTTAGACTCTTATCAATTGATGCGTTGTATGCTGATGTTATTTGCGCGATATAAAGCCAGGTTTAAGTTTCCGTAAGAATATCTCAGTTTCCCGAGTGGAGCTGTATTGGCCAGTCTTTTCCTCCGAGGCAGACCAGCGGGGAGATGAGAGTCACAGAGGTACGTTAAAACACATCTATACACTTTTCTTCATCTTGTATGAATTATTTTAATGTTACTTGCTCACTTTCCTAGTAAAGCTGTGCTAACCAGTAACCAGGGAGACTCGTGAAGACGAAAAGCAGTAAGAGAACATTAAATTGTTAGGTCAACTTTAAAACACATGTTAATCACCTTATTTGTTTTATACCAGTGCTATCTGTAAGGTATAAATGCGTTTGGGTGAATAAATGTCTGTAAGAACATCGGATGGACTGTATTTGTGTCATTTTGTTAGGTTAATGCTTCAGCTACAGATGATGTATGTTGCGCAATTGTTAATTCATTCTCGCTACTTAAGATACCTGTCTGTGATGTAGTGCCCTGTTATACTGCATTACTGTGTAATATTTATGGTTTCTATAGCCCTGGCATCATTATGATGGTACGAAGAGATGGATTAATTCATGTAGGACGCCACTGAAGGCCTAGGTGTAAAATGCACGGCCCGCCACTGGTTTTTACAAATATGAGCGTTGGCGTGGATTTAAGCGGACGCACACTTTACAAATGAGGCCCAAGATTTCTATTTTTTTTTAAATGCCGCTCTTTTGAACTTTCTATTCATCAAAGAATCCTGACAAATAAAATGTATCACAGTTGCGACAAAAATATGAAGTAGCACAGCAGTTTTCAACATTGATAATCAGAAATGTTCGGCAAAATCGGCATATTAGAATGATTTCTGAAGATCATGTGACACTGAAGACTGGAGCAATGATGCTGAAAATTCAGCTGCGCATCACAGCAATCGATTACATTTTTTAAATATATTCACATAGAAAAAAAGCTGTTTTAAATTGTAATAATATTCCACAATTTTTTTTTGTACATTTTCTATTTTACTTAAAAAATGCAGCCTTGGTGAGTAGAAGAGATAATTACGAGTAAGCAACTACATTTACTTACCAATGGCAATTTTTACTATTTTATTCAATTAGTGCTTGACGAATGTTCATTTTAGACCCTGGTTGTTGAAGCTGTCCTGCTGATGAACCAGAAATCATTTTCGTCATCTTCATTCTACAAGTTTTAAAAGACTAAAGATTTCACTTACCAAACCCATAAACCATTTTCCTTTACACTACACTAAGACTGGGCGTTTTTTAAAAAGGATAAAGACTTTAAAAGAGACAAAGCATTTCCCGGACAGTAAGTGGGCATCCCATGAGGCCGAGCAAAGACGGTAAACAGGGTTAAAATGGAGCCAGACAGATTCCAGTCGTGTTTCTTTTCTTTGCCTGAAAAGTAGACTTTACGCTCTCATTTAGTCCTGAATGAGGCTGCAAACTGCGTTCAGTAGTCGAGTATTCAATTCAAGGTCTTTAGAGATGAGAGAATCTCTTTTAAATTGGTTATATAGCCTCGTATAATGGCTTGATGATTAAGAGATTGAAAAAGATTAAGATCTACTAGTTGTGCCAAAGCATCATATGTTGTGCAGGTTATGAAATATCTTCAGGTCTCCCCTGTTCGGTGTAGAAACTCTGAGACCTTTACCTCCGGCGGTCCCCTTGGAGCCTCGTGTGTCCCTCTTGTGCCTCCGAGGTCATATAAAGCACCGTCTTCATCTTCTCCCGCCATGAGGGTTGGATTGACATTCACTGTCCAAAGAAAAGCCTTGGATGAAGCATTGGGACTTACAATAACAAAGCCCACACAACAGAACACAAAGAGACTTGTGGACCTTCAGCTAAAGCAATTTCCTATAGAAAAAAAAAACCTTTTTGAAATGTTTCAAAGAAATGTTCATCCATTCATCAAACCCTAACCTTAGCATATTAGGCATGTATGTATTGCTTGCATTTTGTGAATAGATTTAACAGTGTGTCCTCAGATGGACTAGAGGTCATAAGAGTTCCTCTCAACCCAATGGCAACCACTCTGTATTAAATATATATTTTAGAAATGCAAGTTATTGAAAGTTGGGGCGATATTATATTTATATATTAATATTGCTGTCAAACGATTACTCTCGATTAATTGCATCCAAAATAAACGTTTTTGTTTCAGAACATGGTAACTACAGTAATTATCAAAGTGGGAAGTGATGCCCTCTGGGGGCATTTGGCCAGGGGTGTTTTTACACCACAGACAAGGTTTGAGAAGAAAAAAATCATTATGAAAATATAATTATATTTTCCTTAATGTTCTTCCTAACTTCAGGTCTTATTCTCATGTTATATATAATGGTGATGTTCTGCAAAACAACAAGCTTTAAAACACTTTTTTCTTACTGGTGATAATCAGATGCTCAGATCTGTTTTCTCTCAGGTACTTGGCAGTGTAAGCTTCACAGTGAACATTACTACATCACTCTCGTCAACGTAGTCCTTATCAACAACACAAATATATCTTGACTCCATATAGTGGTTATTTTGGGAAAATCCCAGGTATTTTGAAGTAGGATTATAAAAAATGTGCTAATATAAAATTGCAAAATAAATCTATCAGTACTTTTACTTAAGTACATAAATGTAGTACTTTTGTACTTTCACTCGAGTAAAATTGAAAAAGGAGTACTTCGTCCACCACTGTGTGTGTGTGTGTGTGTGTATATATATATATATATATATTTATATATATATTATTATTATTATTATTTCTATTTTACAACTGAGATGTTCGGTCAAAGGTTTTCTGCATCTAACCAAGTTATATCTTGACAATATGAATAAAATACTGAGGCAAACACATTTGTCACTCTTAATATAGCAAATATATGTATGTTTTACTCAGCGAGTGCTACAGTCTTCACTCAGCACCGGTGACGGTGTCAGGATGTCAAATCATTCTCAGATAAAGTGACATTTTAAAAGCCATTAGAACGTCCGACAGGCTGTGACGTGTCCGGTTATGGTTCAGTGCACATTTATGTACCACTTCAGAACAAGAGTGGGTGTAAAATTCATACCTCTGAAATCCAGCTGTAGCATTGGCCCACAATGTTGAATTATAGTTTACACTCTATATACAGTAGAACTGTATAAGCTATAGGATAAAATATATAAAACTAAAATAAATTAATTTTTTAGGTTATATTTATGGGCTATTTATGCCTTTTTATTAGGCAATTTTTCAATGCTTATGCATTTCCATTGTTGTTAAAATCCCATGCTTGTGGGGTTTCATGAACTGTTTTGTCTGTATGAATAAGAGATAGATAAGCGGGGATGTTGATGGACACCCAAGGTTTATGGGATGTTGTTGTGAAGCAGACTGATATATCATTACTTGCTGAATTTGTGCTCATCAGACGAAGTTTGAACATTGAGACATACGCAACTAAGAGTGTTCAATAAACTCTTACTTTTTACCATCACTTCGTCTCCTGCTTCTGCTCTTCTCTGGCTTTCCTCGGTCAACTTCTTGACTGACAGAAGACTATTAACGTCCAAAAAGCATGTCTTAAAGCAGGCAGTAAGTTGTGCTTCTCTTGGGAGACTGCGCTGGTCATTATGGAAATGATCTGGCTGTGTCGGTGTTCTATAATCTGCGCACTGTTAGAATTTCCCCCTCCCCATCAGCGCTTCTATGGAATTGTGCTCCAATGCCAATTTGCCCTGTTTAGTCAATCTGGCCCCAAATCTGAATCAAAAGATTCACAAACTCACTTAGAAGTTCTGATCTAAATCAAATGATTTGCAATACTACGCGCTCCGAAGTCCTGATCTGAATCAAATAATTAGCGATACAACAACGTTCAAAAATGAATGGCTCTTTTGATCTGGTTTTTGCTAGTGAACACTGCTTGAACTGATTGATCGACATTGAGTTTGAATTCATCTGAAATGTCCAAAAAGCATGTCTTAAAGCAGGCAGTAAGTTGTGCTTCTCTTGGGAGACTGCGCTGGTCATTATGGAAATGATCTGGCTGTGTCGGTGTTCTATAATCTGCGCACTGTTAGAATTTCCCCCTCCCCATCAGCGCTTCTATGGAATTGTGCTCCAATGCCAATTTGCCCTGTTTAGTCAATCTGGCCCCAAATCTGAATCAAAAGATTCACAAACTCACTTAGAAGTTCTGATCTAAATCAAATGATTTGCAATACTACGCGCTCCGAAGTCCTGATCTGAATCAAATAATTAGCGATACAACAACGTTCAAAAATGAATGGCTCTTTTGATCTGGTTTTTGCTAGTGAACACTGCTTGAACTGATTGATCGACATTGAGTCATTTACGCTGGAACATTTCAGATGAATTCAAACTCACTCAATTGAATCAGTTTGTCTGTTCCTCCACGTTTCGCGTCTTCAGCCATGTTTATACAACACTGTCAGTACTACTACTAGATCAACCTTGAGGTTCCTTATTTGTTGTGATGCTTGCTGCTGCACAATGGTGCCCCATAGTTGTGTCCAATGTTTTTCATGTACATTATAAAATGATAAACCTCACAATTGAGCATTTAAACCAGGGGTGAGCCAGAAGTATAAATTATTATATTAATTTAAAACGGGGTTATGTGGGTGGATTTTTGCATTGGTCTGAACAAAAACTACAGACTGGATTATTGAAGATGAACATTCATTCTCTGCCAGCAGGAGGCGCTTTTGGAACATCAGCAATATAGCGGTTTTCCCGGTAACAGCTGTAAACAAAGCAGGGCTCCTCTCATAAACACTACTTTATCAGATAAAATGAAAATGCCATTGAAACTTTTCTGAAGACAGTTGGTTCCATTCAGAGATTCATTCATATACAACCTTGAATCAGTGAGAATGAGAAAAGTGTGAAAACATATAGCCTATATTGAAGAGGAAAGTCCAGTTACGAGCGTAAGCCTGTGTGCAAAGGCCGTCTAATTCCAAACTTTAAAATACATTTATTTTTAGTTATTTTAACTACAAGTTTAAATAAAACTGAAAAAATAATGAAAAGGCAATTATACATTTACACACCTAAGGATTATATAAACCAAAAAAAGTAACTGCGAATGTGTCCTCTACTTGGTTCCTTCTCATAAATGAGTAAGCGGCATTTAAAACAATTTTAAACATATAATACACACTGTTTCTCAATATTTAATTACAGCTTCAGATGCATGATATTTTCATCTTCAAGAAGGATACCCAAAAAGCATGTTCAACACAGACGGTTGTCGTGGTAATAAACACCGTAAACAGCAAACGTTCGCGTGTCCGTGCTAAATGCGCATCTCCTATATGAAAAGCATTTTAGGGGGCCCTTGGCTTTTGGGGGCCCAAAGCGGTCGCCTACCTTTGCCTAATGGGTAAATCCGCCCCGTGTCTGTCTGATCGATCTGAGAAACCATGAGAAAATAAGAAGAAACTTACAAGACTTATAGAACAGACAAACATTCATAATGCAAATATGAAGCATTCTTGACCCATAACCCCTTTATAAACAGAATATAAAAGCTTGTTCTGAGCATTTCCTCTGGAGGTCAGACAGAAATGGACGTGATCAACACGACATGATCCTGCGCCCTCGACAACCACGATCTGCTTAAATAAACCTCTGACTTACACCATCAAATCTGAACGTGCAGTTGATTTAACACAATGCTATTGTTGGAAAAATCATTTTCAGGCATTCTCCAAGTATTCAAAGTGTCCTCGCATGGACCTTTTCCTCCGTATTAAAGTCAGCTTGTATAATGCGGCAGCTTTTTGAATCATGACTTTATAATAACGACGGAGGATATGACCGAAGAGCCGAGACGTCCCATATTATGACACTCCAGGCCCGCTAAAACCTTTCCATGCTTGTTTTATTCAGCAGGAGGATCCGGGATGTGCTTCTATATGCTGATGTCCCTAAACCAACTTCAAAGGGCTTTTATCGGAGTTGTGGCTTTGATTGGATCGGTGTGGTTTTAGGAGTGTAAGAACTGAGTTTTGTTCTCTTTATACAGGACCTTGATCAGTCACACAATCAGGATGGTCAGTAATTAAAGAGGTTAAGTGAAAGGAAAATGACTCGCCGTTAATTACAACTGAAAATTGGGTTCAATTTGTGCGAAATAACAAACCGAAACAATTGACAGACGTTATTTCCGGAGAATTAGCACATTCGTTTAAATGTGTTCGCCAATCAATGACCCGTAATTCCGAGTGTGAAAAGTTATTTTCCTGTCGAATAGTTGGATAAACCCAGTTCAATTTCGCTGCTAATCGGTTTCAGACTTTTCTTTTGTCTTTCTTTCATCTCTGAGTTATAGATTTAGACATAGATATGCACTGCTTTACAAATTATAATCTGTGACTGATTTAAGTACCACTTTGTATGATTTTAATATAAAAAATACAAACCACAATAAAGCAGATTGTATTATATTATATTATACTGTATTATATTATATTACAGTATATATTATACTGTATTATATTGTATTACAGTATGTTATGATATACTGTATTATATTATATCATATTATATTATAAGCAGTAGGCTTTAGAGGCATTAGAATACAAAAAGAAAATTAGAAAAGAAAAAAAAAATTATAAAAATGTCCAAAAAGTGTTGGGGGTTTTTTTTGGTAAGTTTTTATACCCTGTGTGAACAAAGTCAGTATGTTTTAGTCCAATGTGATGCATTAAACTAGCAAAGGTGTAATACTAAAATAAAAAAATGCAAAACTATAGTAATCCTGCACAGAATCATTCCTAAACGCAGCGTTTAGAGTCACAGGAGGCAGAAATGATCCGGTCGAATTACAGGACAAGAGCAGAAACATGAAATATAAAGTCGTGGTTATATCTCTCTGCGGGACGGCGCTAAACAAGCTGTCGGCGGGTGTTCGAGGGCGTAGAGACTCAGAAAATCCACCCATTTATCTAGATCTGACATTGGTCGACACACCACGGGATAGAAATAAATGTGATGAAGTATCAACTGATGAGAAACTGTTGAAAACGTCTGGATGCAAACGTGAATCTTCATCAGCCTCGGCATATGAGGTCATGTAGAGAGACATTAATATTTAGCATTTTTTAATAGAGAATTTCAAAATCATGTTGCAAAAATATATAGTATATATTCCCTATAATTTAGTATGTTAAATAACTGTAATAAAATATCTAATGCTCATAAATAATAATTCTGTCATAATTATTTTAGATTATTTAATTAAAATAGAATGATTACTGAAATTTTTAAATCTTTCGATTTTTATTTCTAAAATTTCTATTATTTGTGCACCAAGATTCTTCAAACATTAAAACATTTAGTGAATATTATAAAATATTGTGACTTATTAGCATTAAAAGATTCATTTATTTAAATTTGAAAAATTTTCTTGTAAGCAATTAGATTTGCAATAAATATTTTGTATAAATAATAAAACAAGACAAAAATACTGAGGAAGAACCATTTTTTGACCGAAATGTGGCAATTTCTGATGCGCTCTAATTTTGGCTTCTTAACAGAATTTGAAACACAAGCAGAAACTGAGAGTGAATTATTGCAGCGATGTGCCGTCAGTCACCGAGTGTTAAATGGCTGTCCACTCTCATTCACCTCTTCCTCCTCCGTCTGTGCTGGAACGTGGGATGAAAACAAATCATACGGTGAACGCTGTCTGGAACACGTGACGCTGAATTCATCTGAACGATCCGGTGACTTCCTGTGTGGGAATGAAGAGAGAGATCTTTATCCAGAACCCCAACTCTGTGAGTGTGTCTGTCTCTGTGAGTGTGTCTGTCTCTGTGAGTGTGTCTGTCTCTGTGAGTGTGTCTGTGTGTGTGTGTGTGTGTGTGTGTGTGTGTGTGTCTGTCTGTGTGAGTGTCTGTCTGTGTGAGTGTCTGTCTGTGTGAGTGTCTGTCTGTGTGTGTGAGTGTGTCTGTCTGTGTGAGTGTCTGTGTGTGTGTGTGTGCATGTTTATGTGGTTTGAGGACACAAACTCACTCCAGGAAAACAAACAGCTGGTGGTTTTGATCTTTTCTACAACAAGTATGAACACAAAATCTCACACACAATCATATGCAGAAAACCCGAATGTATTGAGACATGTTCATTAAACTCTGAAGTTTTAGTGCAAAATGAAAATACAATTATATAATTTACATTTGCCATTTCTTACACTAGCTTTAATATGTAAATTAAAAACATGTTTTATAAGTTGCAAAATGAAAAGGAAATTGTATTACCAAAATTGATTAGATATGTTCAACATGTCCAAGCAAAAACTGTAGCAAAGTTATCATTTAAATGCCATTTTACAGTCACTGGTTTCTTCTACACACACTTGGGTCTGGATTAAATGGGAGAGGAGAACATATTTAATTAAAAGTGATGGAACTCATATAGTCTTATTAATGAGATCGTCTTCATCTGCTGTGGAAGACAGAGCGCTAAAATGAACATCTGTGTCTGTGCTGCTGAAAGCCTCTTCTGATTGGACCAGATTTAATTGCACTCTGTGTTGTTGTTGTTAACTACAATAAATAAATAAATATATATATATATTTTTTTTTTTTGTCAACTGAAAAGCTGAAAGAAAATCAATTACATATATTACATGGAAAAACTTCAAAAAACTTAAATGAGAAATATTGCCTTAATAACTTAAGTTATTTGAAGTACTAAAATTATTAAAACTGAAAGTAAATTAAGCAAATATTAAAAAATAAGATATTAAAATGACAAGCACAATACAAAATTACTAAATCTAAAATTAATCTAAATATAAATATTATGATGGCACATAAATAATACTAAAATTGTGATAACTATGTAGAGTTTAAAAATAAAAATCTTACAACAAACTAGATTTATTTTTTTATATATATATATATAAGAAAAAAATTAAATGCATAATTTTAAGGTGAAGTACTGGAATTACTGGAACTGGAATAAAAATTAAAGCTATATAAAATAAAAACATAAATAAATAATAATAAAAATGACAAATGTACATAATTACTAGAACTTGAATTAAAATTAAAATTTAAAACTAAAGACGCAAAAAAATCTAATCTAATTAAAGATATTGTAATAGTATATGAATAATACTAAAATAACACTGTTGTGATACCTTTTTCTACAGATTTAAAACAAAACTTACAACAAACTTGAAAAAAATGAAATGCATAATTTTAAGTATGGAAATTACTAAAACTGAAACTGCAATACGAAGTTAAATCTATGTAAAAAATGTAAAAAGACATGAGTACAAAATTTAAAAAAATTAAATTTAACACTGAAAAAACGGATTAAAAATATTAATAAATATATTAACACTACATAAATAATGCTAAAAAAACAACAACCCGTGACTACACCTTGAAACTGAAGCCAGTCCCTGAATGCATGCAAGCTTTATAAAAATGGATGAGCTGAGAGAAATATAAACAGATTATATAAATCATTCAGTCAGTTGCAAAAA
>NW_015505556.1:1652647-1661213 GCF_001515645.1 Sinocyclocheilus grahami
ATATATATATATATATATATATATATATATAAAATGTATCAGAAAATAAACCCAGACATGGTTTACTTGCTTTTCTATGTCTACTGGCCGAATAAACAAATAAATGAAATATGCAATTTGAGTTCAACTTGTTTTATCATCTTACCAGCAGTTACCATGATGACAGTGACATGCTGTGTATTTGATAAAGCAGACAGGAAGCTCAATAGGTTCTGTAGCAGAGCTAATGCCTAAATATGGAATAAAACACAAAGAATATGCAAAGAGTGGCATCCTATCATACGTTGCCAGACTCCTCCTCTTCTCTCGCTCTGCTCTGCTGAGATTCGGGAGCCTTTTGTATAAACCTCGAGGGCAGTTTACAGCTTCACAGAGTCAAGCGGATGCCGAATGAAAACCGCGGCATGTGACATTGTTCTCGTGCTCGGGGGTCAAAGGTCAAGAAAAGAATAGACATGGATTTCCATTAGAATGACTGAAGAACCTTCTTAAATGTGTTTGTGTGGTGAGCATCCAAAACCAGATGCATTCTGGGGTAGAAAAGACTTTTCTATAAAGTTTCTGGACGCTGGTTCTGATCGAGCTGTTGTGTTCGTTTTCCTAGTTTGAGGCGAGTACAGCTAATCTTTGAAAATTCACATTGATTTAAATGCATAAATAGTTTTAGTTCACGGAACTCAAGTACGTTTCATTTAAGAATCGATTTTTGGTTGTTTCTCCCAAAATTCCAAAATTTTCGACCCAAAACGAATGTCTAGTTGTCATTCAGTAAGAGTGCAGAGCTGTAAAATGAATGTGAAGCAGCTCCGTAACTTTGAGTTCATATCAAGATCACTTTGGTATCTTGGCAAACACTTTTAGATATAAAAAATTTTTAAGTATATAAAAATACACAGTTTCTGAAGCTCTAGAAGAGATGCATGAGATTATGGGCTCTTTTTCTCAGGAGAAACATCTAAAAAGCAGAGGAGACCTCAATTGTGTCTTTAATTTTTTTGTTTTGTTCCTATGTGCAAGTTCTTCTCGAGCCTACGATCGGTCTGGGCAACCGAATTAAATCACAATGTATTTAAAGGTGGGGTAAGCGATTTTTCAAAAACACTCTAGAAAACTGATTCGGGCCGACTAGCAAAACAAACTTGTAGCCAATCAGCAGTAAGGGGCGTGTCTACTCATGATGTGGTGGAGAGAGCGTTCAGTGCACAGGATGAACATTAGCGAGCCGAGCGACAGAAAGATAGAGATGGTGGATAAAAAACAAAAGAGGAAAACGTCTGCGGAACAAAAGAAGGCTTAAGCCAAGAAGTAGGACCCGTGCAAATATCGGATCAGCTTTCCAGCGCTGGAGAGAACTGAAGGAGCGGAAGGCCTGCGATCGGATGCTGAGGTTGCTTTGTTTCTTCTCGATAGGTGAGTAACACCGTGTCTGCGCCACAACAGCTAAAGTCTGTCTAGTACACTGGACGCGACAAAACGACAGCTGAAAATCATTTGAAATTTGTGTCAATACGTCATAAAAAGAACGCAGCAGCAGTTTTCTGCCGGGGATTTGTTGTCGTGCCGCGCCGCATCCAGTGTAGACCAATGTATACAGGTGCATCTCAATAAATTAGAATGTCGTGAATGTCGTGGATGTCGTTGAATTATTTCAGTAATTCAACTCAAATTGTGAAACTCGTGTATTAAATAAATTCAATGCACACAGACTGAAGTAGTTTAAGTCTTTGGTTCTTTTAATTGTGATGATTTTGGCTCACATCTAACAAAAACCCACCATTTCACTATCTCAACAAATTAGAATATGGTGACATGTCAATCAGCTAATCAACTCAAAACACCTGCAAAGTTTTCCTGAGCCTTCAAAATGGTCTCTTAGTTTGGTTCACTAGGCTACACAATCATGGGGAAGACTGCTGATCTGACAGTTGTCCAGAAGACAATCATTGACACCCTTCACAAGGAGGGTAAGCCACAAACATTCATTGCCAAAGAAGCTGGCTGTTCACAGAGTGCTGTATCCAAGCATGTTAACAGAAAGTTGAGTGGAAGGAAAAAGTGTGGAAGAAAAAGATGCACAACCAACCGAGAGAACCGCAGTCTTATGAGGATTGTCAAGCAAAATCGATTCAAGAATTTGAGTGAACTTCACAAGGAATGGACTGATTTCTGCTGGGGATTTGCCGTGTCGTGCCGCGCCGCGCCGCATCCAGTGTAGACCAATGTATATATATCTATGGTGTAGACAGCATCACTGATTATGAGTTCTATTGTATTTTGCCGCACCACTCGCGTCCGGTGTAGACACGGTGTAACATTGGTTTTGCTTTGTTTCACAGAACTAATCGTTGCCTGGGTTGCGTACGTATGTGTGGGCGGAGCTATCAAAATAGGGGCGAGAACCTTTCGGGGTAGGGGCGTGTTTGTTTTGGTGATTTCAAATGTCAACATTGACTACCAGAAATTGCTTACCCCACCTTTAATTCATCAAACTGCATCACATATGCGATTGATGAAAACGATACAATTCTGGTTTCTCTAGCTAAAAAGCTTGACTCAAGATTAACATCTGGCTCTTTAAACTTAAAAAAAAATGACAATTAATGTTGGTTTTGAAGATAAAGTTATTCATCACAGTAATTAAGGCACGTTGACTTTGATTTGGATGTCAGATCCCGTTGGGTGTTTTGTAACCTGATAACCTCCACCGTTAATGACTGATTTAAATGAACACCATTTACACACACACACACGCACACATACTTCACCACAGATTGTGTTTGTTTTATCATGTGAGAAGTAAAAAATGGGCAGCAGAAGTTTTGGCCTGGATACAAAACTACTTGTGGTGCAACACAAGACAAATGAGACTAATTATATGTATGCTATTCTGCTCCTAAATGGGGTTTACCTTGCTTTAAAAACTTTTAGAGTAACTCGGGCAAATCCAGTCATTTACTGAAGTCTAATAGTGCATATGGCAAATTGGAAACATGACTAAATACTTTTTTACCAAATACTCAGATATAAAACACTGTTAAGGGTTAGTTCATCTAAAAATAAATATTCTCTCATTTTTTTACACTATTGTTAAAAAGTTTGGAGTCAGTACTTTTAACTAATACTTTTATTCAGCAAGGAAGCATTAAATTGATCAAAAGATTTCTATTTTGAATGAATGCTGTTCTTTTGAACTTCCTATTTTAATTTGAGATAAGATGATATTTAAATGCTTAGTTTCAAAACATATAATGATGATTGAGAGATGAACAAATAAACTTTCCTAAGATCATTCCTCCGCTGAGGAACAGTGAAAGTAAAGCTTCTGGAAACAAACGTTCCTCAAAAGCTCCAGATGATCAGATTTAAGACTCACTGGTTTTTCTGAAAAATGATTCATGGACAGACAATCAAGCAAAGCCGAGCTGCTTCAGTTCAGCAAGTGTTCATCAGGAAATATTACTAAAGTTATTCTTACATTTACTTGATAAATATCAGTAAAGATTTGACAGCAAAAAGACACGTGAAGCACCGGTTGAAGGTGGACATTATACTAACAGGCCATTTACTTGCTAAAAAGTATGAATTATCAATTCGACGATAGGTATTTCAGCAAAGTTTTGATAACCAATACGGGTTTCCTGGTCGTAAATTGAACATGAATGGGCTCTCTAGTCATATTTACAACTACACTGAAAAAAAACGATTAATTGAATTTACTTAATTTTTTTTTAAGGTAAGTGGTTGCAATCCATTTATTTTAGCTACATTTAAATAAACACATTTAGTTGACTAACGTTCAACAAAATGTGTTTATTTAAATGTATGTAAAATAAATTGATTGCAAGCGTTTACCTTAAAAAAATGGAGTAAATTCAATTAATCATTTTTTTCAGTGTAGGAAACTTTGAGGTAAGTTTGATACCTGAGTTTCCGAGTTGGGCGAGCCATAAACTTTAAATATGGCAGAGGAGAGATATATAGCAGTAAAGTTTTATTGATTTTTCTCACAACATCTACATTGCTTTCTCCTGACATTAGTCATGTGTATATATACATATATAAATAACCATTTGATGCATATTGTATTGAACACAGCAAAAATAGCATTTATTTGACAGAAATTTAGGAATCGTCAGCCAGCTGAATATCTAGATAGCGCTGTGAATGCTTATATGGTTACCAATGGGTTGCTACATTGTATTTAAAAACCTGTTGGATATTGACTAAATATCTTGTAATCTGTAGCCTACCTTTTGGCTTTAATAAGTTTCCCCCAAGAAACCGGCAAGAATTAATAGGCCACCATGATTTCTGTTCTATCGGACAACAAAGCACTTGACAAACTCATATTTACAATTTAAGAAGTGGGAAGTATGACGTTTCCGCAGCATTAGATCATTTATAACTGACAATCTAAAGGGATAAAATAGCATGCCAAACAGAGCACATTATGAGTTTGTTTTGATCAAGTACTTCATAATGTGAAGCTGTAGCCTAATAATCTGATTTAATGATCAAATTCATTTGTTAAGTATTTTGTTTACCACATTGGATGTGTTTTACATGATTATGCAATTTATGAATATTTGTTTTTTACTGAATATAATGTGATATAACCATATCACCGCCCACCTATATCCACTTTATAAGAGTATCATTTGTAACAGGAATGTGTGACACATTCTCTTCCAGCTATTTAAGGTAGAGTGTAATGTGTATTTTTTTTCTGTGAAACAAAAGTTAAATGTGTTCAGAAAAGTTATCATAGTTTTAGTGCAACCTGGTCTCATAAAAATACGTACCTCTGTGCACTTTTTCTGCAACACCGTTTTCACTGCACGCACGTTTCGCCGCAGTTTCAAAGAGAAATGTCCATTGAGTGGCGCTAAAACACGGGTTCAATACGTCAACCCTGGCACGTTTTTATTACGTTAATATAGGTAAGTATTGCTGTATTTTTAAGTTTCTTCCGGTACGTATTGCGTTGATTCAGAATTCAAATATCCGGGGACTGACGCTAAAAGTTAATGCTCTATCGTGTTGGAAATATGCCCTACACCAAACCCAACCCTAAACCTACCCGATAGTGTTAACAAATGCAAAACTGATATAAAAACTAATGTTTTGATGCAACCGTGCCATTTTAACTTCCTTACATGCAGATTTGAACTGTTTTGTCGAACCGTAGTTACACAGGATTCGGAGCTCCTCACCTCTCAAGTATGTCTCCGTACTCCGTGAGCTACCGAACAAACCTTCCGTCTTTGAAAACCCATTGATATGAAGCTGGATATGTGCGATGCTAATCAGTTTTCAAATCTCCCAGCATATTAAAATTGTTTTGAAGTCATAACATAATATTCTTCAAGTAATTGGGCGAAAATTACGCTTTATTAATCAATAAGCTTCATAGTGAATACTTCTACATCCCTCTTGTCAACATAATCCATCGTTACAATAAAAATGTATTTTTCACTTTGGAGTAGCTGGAGTTTCGTATCATGTTATTCTATTGTCGTGATTATGAACACACTGGTTTGTAGTGCAATAGTTTTACCGTTTAGTGCACTTTGTTGTTCTAGTTTTAGCTAGCGACTAATAAACCGGAAGTCTCGCACATTCACAGAAAATAGCTTACGTCCGCGTCACAAAATAATTTGGGAACCTGTGCACGTAGGCTACATATTTTGCAGTAGAAGTACGTGATTCCAGTTATCTCTCCCTCTCATCCATTTCTCCGACAGACAGAAACACAAACCCCCCATTGATTGATGCGGCCCCACAGATCCGATCCCGATGCTCTCTTGACTTCTTGTCTCTCACCGAACCGCACAAGCGATTATTATCTCACCTCCTATTTTTCTTCAGTTTTCTGTGCAAATTTCAGCACCAAACTCATCCCGCACCATTTGTCGCAGACCCCTGACTGCAGTGTCAAATCGTACCACTTATTGAAGACAACACTGCGGTGAATTTTATAACCGATTGGGCGTATAATGTCTGCCAATGGATGAAAAATCAGGCAAATAAAAAAAAACAGATTTAACAATGGACCAAATTTGGTTACATCATATCTCTGCATCAGAATGTCATGGCTAATAAATGATGACATTTCACACTAGCAGCCAATTACAGCACTCTAGAAGAGACTATTGAAAAAGAATGAGATGAATATCTCTGGATCAGAACATTGTAGAGACGTGGGGCTTGGTTCTTTAGACTCATGCTAGCAAACACAACTTCCAACATGTTACACATGCTAGCAGTGAATAGCTATATGTTAATAGCAATTAGCTAATTGTTAAAATATGCTAAAATCCTAGATAATCCCAGATAGCATGTAGCAATCGGCCTGAGCTCGCCTCCGGCTCAGACTCGGCATCAGCGAGTGTTATCCGGGCCGAGTGTGGCCCGCAGCTCGCTCTCGCGCATGTGTGTTTGTTAGCTGAATGTGTATTTATCAAGCATTTTGTTTGGCTCGTTCACTGTTATTTTTCTGCACAGTGATGGCTAGTGAGAAGTGTTTCTATTAATTTACTTAACCCAGAATTGTGTCATCATTTACATACGTTTTCCAAACCTCTGACATTAGTTTTTTTTTTCTGCAGAATTCAAAAGAAGATACTTTGAAGAATGCTGGAAATCAAAACCAACACATTTGTCAGTCATGGGCAACATGAGGGGGGGAGTAAATGATTTTCATTTTTGGCTGAGCTCTCCCTTTAATTAGCATTAGCTACACATTAAATATTATTAATGCTGGGCACAGCCACTTATTGTGATGTCATTGCAGTTAGTGCTGTAAACAGTCTGTCGTACAACATATATATATTTAATTTCATTTAGTTTGGCGCATTACGTTAGACCTTTAGTAATAGATTTTTTTTTTTTTTTTGCTGTTTACAGGTGCAGAAATTAAAGCTCACAAAAACAAAGATATCACCGGATTAAAATGCGAAAAGGCACGGTTACACAACCATAAACCCTGAGCGATTTGAAAATGAGCAACAACCAAAGAACAGTAATTATTGTTTCACTCAAATTATCCATACCGTTCCTAGTGCAGCTCTGCATGAATGCTCGCGAAGTGAAGTATTAGTATTATTATCTCACCTCCTATTTTTCTTCAGTTTTCTGTGCAAATTTCAGCACCAAACTCATCCCGCACCATTTGTCGCAGACCCCTGACTGCAGTGTCAAATCGTACCACTTATTGAAGACAACACTGCGGTGAATTTTATAACCGATTGGGCGTATAATGTCTGCCAATGGATGAAAAATCAGGCAAATAAAAAAAAACAGATTTAACAATGGACCAAATTTGGTTACATCATATCTCTGCATCAGAATGTCATGGCTAATAAATGATGACATTTCACACTAGCAGCCAATTACAGCACTCTAGAAGAGACTATTGAAAAAGAATGAGATGAATATCTCTGGATCAGAACATTGTAGAGGCGTGGGGCTTGGTTCTTTAGACTCATGCTAGCAAACACAACTTCCAACATGTTACACATGCTAGCAGTGAATAGCTATATGCTAATAGCAATTAGCTAATTGTTAAAATATGCTAAAATCCTAGATAATCCCAGATAGCATGTAGCAATCGGCCTGAGCTCGCCTCCGGCTCAGACTCGGCATCAGCGAGTGTTATCCGGGCCGAGTGTGGCCCGCAGCTCGCTCTCGTGCATGTGTGTTTGTTAGCTGAATGTGTATTTATCAAGCATTTTGTTTGGCTCGTTCACTGTTATTTTTCTGCACAGTGATGGCTAGTGAGAAGTGTTTCTATTAATTTACTTAACCCAGAATTGTGTCATCATTTACATACGTTTTCCAAACCTCTGACATTAGTTTTTTTTTTCTGCAGAATTCAAAAGAAGATACTTTGAAGAATGCTGGAAATCAAAACCAACACATTTGTCAGTCATGGGCAACATGAGGGGGGAGTAAATGATTTTCATTTTTGGCTGAGCTCTCCCTTTAATTAGCATTAGCTACACACTAAATATTATTAATGCTGGGCACAGCCACTTATTGTGCTGTCATTGCAGTTAGTGCTGTAAACAGTCTGTCGTACAACATATATATTTAATTTCATTTAGTTTGGCGCATTACGTTAGACCTTTAGTAATAGATTTTTTTTTTTTTTTTGCTGTTTACAGGTGCAGAAATTAAAGCTCACAAAAACAAAGATATCACCGGATTAAAATGCGAAAAGGCACAGTTACACAACCATAAACCCTGAGCGATTTGAAAATGAGCAACAATCAAAGAACAGCAATTATTGTTTCACTCAAATTATCCATACCGGTTGAAAAAAACAGCATATGCTGGTTAGGTATGTTTTGAAGCTGGGATGCTGGTTTATGCTGGTCCTTTACTGGTTTAAGCTGGTCCTTTGCTGGTCTAAGCTGGTCCTTTGCAAGCACATGACCAGCATAAACCAGCAAAAGGACCAGTTTAAACCAGCATAAACCAGCAAAGGACCAGCTTAAACCAGTAAAGGACCAGCATAAACCAGCATCCCAGCTTCAAAACATACCTAACCAGCATATGCTGGTTT